>NC_022022.1:37592272-37600656 GCF_000317375.1 Microtus ochrogaster | reverse complement strand
TATATATATATATATATATATATATATATATATATATGTGTATATGGTTACCTGAGATAGGAGGTGGAGGAAAGTTTAACAATAAAATGGGCATGAAGGATTTTATGGGAGTATGGGAAATATTTTGGAAGATAGATAAGGTAATAATTATTTAACTAGACTAACAACAGAAACCAGTACATCAACATATTGTATAATTAAAATAAACCGACTATATGATATGCAAAGACTATCTCACCACAGTTCTGCTTAAGCAAAACCTCATGGGGTTGGTGATGGATCAGCGAGTAGAAGTTAGCTTGGCAGCCTGCGTTTGTATCTGGACCTCACACTAAGGTGGAAGAAGAGAAATGACTCCACAAGCCTGCCTGCTGACTGCCATGTGTGTGCTGTTGCACACACACACGCACACTCGGGCACACGTGCGTGCACACACACACACACACCTGATCTGCACACAGAGACAAATGATAAAGGATAATAATAGTAATAATTAATTATGAAGTTTTTGAAAACAGCAGTGTGCTGTGAATGAATGAATATGTCACAGTGAAGCCCTTTTCTTTGTATGGTAACCAAAAATGAATTTAGAAAGTTTGAGGAAACATTGTGTAAGACATCTAGCAGTTTTTAAATACTTTGCACTTTGGGTCACTGTGTGCTTTTATTGCTATTCTAGACTGTCCTGGTTTTAAATTTGATATTATAGGACAACTTTAGAGCCTTGTGAATCAGTTCAACAAATAACTTTAAAATGTTCTTGGCAGTTCGGGGTGCAGGGGGAGGACATGGAAACCATTGGGAGAAAAGAAATAATATGATCAAAATATGTTGCATGAAATTCTCAAAGAATAAAATAGCAATATTATTAACTATTATTTTATTATTATTTTATTATTTATATTATTATTGTTGTTGTTCACTCTTCTCTCCATCACTTCTGATGGAGATCATCTTTTATAAATAGTATTTTCTCAAACACTGAAGAAGGTACTGAGGGTCCCATCTTCAGTTCTAGACATGTGCTTCAAATCAGTTATTGATAGCTTTTAAATTGATTATTTACACCAATGATGGGCAATGTTTTTTTGTCCCCCAGCATCTGTACCTTCCCCCTAGAGTTTATCATTATCCATATTAATTAACGAGAAATGGTGAGAAGGGACAATGACTCTGACAGGGAAGGTCCTCCACTACGGTAAGAAATTAATTGTGAGCTCATTTCTGAATAGGACCATCAAGAGATTTCTAGTCCTGAGGCTTCATGGGGACATGGTGATGGAGAAATGCTTAAAGCACTCAGCGGGCATGCCCCACATTTGTATAAATGAGGAAACAAATCTCTGAGCCCAAATGTCTGAGAAAGAGGGACTGTGATTCAACTTTGCTAGCGAGATGCCCTGGTCTGTTCTAAGGATCGTGCTATGAGTAATCAGGATATTATACACCTCTATTAACCGTACAAAGGCAGAAACTTGGGTGCTGCTTCTAAAGCTAAAGTCTAAGACGGCGGAAGACTTTTCTCAGGCTCCTGCACCAGGATGTGCCTTCTGGGTCCACCATGGCCAGCGACTTTGTTGAGGCACAATATGTGTTGGTTTCCTTTGCCTAAAATGCGTGATTCGGTTATTGTGCCATTACAGTTGAGGTTCGGGGAATTAAAGAGCAAACTTTGACTTCCCTTTGAATAAAATAGCTCAATTACAGGTAAAATTATTCTCCCACTAGAGTAACTAGCTGACAAGTCCCCTAAGGTTAGTAGGTTAGGGTAAAACTACAATTCCTTTTGCTTCTTCCACAAAGTCTTTATTTTGGGACAGAGAGTATAGAGAAAGTAATGTATACTGAGTATAAGAACACATCTATGGGTCTCTGGTAGGGTTGCATGAATGTGCATACAAGTGTATGTTAGAAAAGGGTAAGGGATTGTCAGTTTAAAGGGATTGTCATTTTTTAAAAAAATGAGACCAAAAAGAAGCCTAAATTAAATTCTACACTAACCAAAGCATTTGTATCTATAGGACCAAATGGGTAAAATTAAAGCTGGAACTCAGTAGATATTAAATAACAATAACAAAATAATTGGAGGCTTTAGATTTTAATGAAGGGCCATTATATGCTCTTCCTATCAATATAATGGGCTATAAAGATGAACTCTTACTCAGTTACCGGTGTTAAGGACCACTTTTCCCCCCTTCTCTCTGGAGACTCTAATTTGGCTGGGTTGATGACTCTCTGACACCTTGGTAAGGAACTCAGGTTGCCGTATCAGGAATTCTGAATGTTGTATTCTAAGACTTGACCCTGACCTGGCCTCTGCCATGGCTCATCTTGAAAACCCTCTCCTTGTCACTTTCTCTTAGGTGACAAAAGAACCCTTACCTAAATGGATGCTATTTTTTTTTCTTTCTTTCTTTGTCTTGATATTTGTATGCAGCAAGTAGACAAAAATATTTTAGTTGGCAAACAGCAGCAGGAGAACACAAGTAGAAATTTCAGTCAAAAGCTTGCATTGCGGGTCAAGGAGAAGAGACTCCACTTGCCATGCTTGCATGTTGTTTGTCCCACGAAGATCTCTGTGTTGGAAGCTTGGTCTTCAGTGTCATAACATCAAATGGTGCAGCTGAGAGGAGATGACTCCCTTGTGAAGGAATTAATGCTAGTGTCTTAGAATAGACTGTCTCATGGGAGGAGATTAGATTTCCTAACAACAACTTGTTATAAAAGAATGAACCTAACACATCCCTGCTCTCTTGCTTCCTTTCTTTCCACGTGACCTGTCTTTGCATACTCCAGCTTCCCTTTCTTCAGCACCATTTGGTGGTGAATCCAGAGGATCCTCCCAAGTGATACTGGTGCCATGCTCTATGGACTGTACAGCCACCAGAACAGGAAGCAAAACATTAGATAGCCTGAAGTATTATAGAAACAGAAAATGGATTGATACTTCTTAAAACAAAATAGCTCCTTTCACATTTTTATTGAAAATGCAGACTTCCATTTTGTCTTGTGATAGAGAAAGAAGTCAAAGAAATGCAAATATTTTTTTTGTCTCAGAAATTAAAAACAAAAGCAGGATGATCAGCACTGAAAAGACTCAAAAGTCTAAGAGGCTGATTGCTCTATGTAATGATGTACTGACCACTTACTAGTTAACTATATGCAGAGAAATAGACTAAGTGTTTCTTCATCTTCATTAGAAGATGGGGACTCATTGGCCAATGTACAAGTCTTCTGACTTTTAAACTTGCTATATTCTAACTAAAGGAAAAGCACCTCAGGAAGGTGTGTGTTGCAGATCACTTCTCCAGGGATAATCAAGCCAAGAGCATCAACTGTTTTTGGAAAATCTGCCTGCCGAAAAGAGAAATGAGAGTCGGGGTTTTCAAAGATCTAGCCGAGTTATTCTGGGTCACGCTGCATGAGAGAAATCACAAAGGACTGCAAGTTACCAAACACATCTTTGGTGCCTCTTCAGGAAGAGAGCAGTTTACAGAGTGAAAGCTCTGTGTGTCAGATGGGATGGTTCATGAGATGACAGGCATCCAAACCTCAGCTTACGGCACTTGGCCTTCAGTGGAAATGCTGCCAAAGAAATGTCTCAGTTCCTCTAGGAGTTGTCTGAGATCTAGCCAGGACAGCCCGTGATTTCATTCCTAACTCCCATCCGTCATCCAGGGGAACCAAGCTTACCTTTTTATTTAAAATTTTGTTCACTGATTATTTTTTAACTTAAGTTGACTAACAATTATGTCCTTGCAGGCTCTGTGCTAAAGTAAAGCAAGCTGAATTTTCATGAAGGTTTTAACTGTTATTAACTTCATAACCTTGAACAAATTATAAGGGCTGTAAGATTAACTTTCCCGATGTGCAAAATGGGCTTGGTAACAGTACATCTTTTATTATGTCATCGGATATACATAGCTCATTAAACAATATAAGTGAAGTGCTTAAAACGCTGCCTGTAGCAGAGTTGTGGATAAATAGTAGCGAGTAGTAAGGCCACCTGATCAGCAGCTACTGTAGTGATGAAAGTGGTCTTCCTTGCCCAGAGATCCTGCAATGTGGCTTAAGATAGTAGAATGCGAGATCTAGGGAGCATAAGCTGAGCCTGCTTATTGGTGGTCATACTCCAGTGCTAGCCCCATGGGCTGTTAGAATCACAGGGTTTTTTTTTTTTTTTGCATTCCAGACTTCAAGTCCCAGCACCCCCATTTGGGGCTCACAAGTACCTATAACTCCAGTTCTAGAACATCCACTGCTTCCTTCTGGCCTCTCCAGACAACTGAAGCCATGTGCATATACCTTCACAAAGACACACAGGCATATACATAATTACAATTTCAAAAACACTAAGTAGAGGAGACATAAGTGAGAAACTTTATAAACCTCAAGCGGCAAGGGAAGATGGGGGTGAAATTTAAAGCACAGGTTTCAAGCAAAGGGCAAGAGGTTTGCCTGATCCCACCCGCAGCTTAGCAGACACTCCGCATTCTGATAAACACATCTTGAAACTGTGGAATCCTTGTTTTGTGCACGCATCAATAAAACATTGTTTTGTGAAGTCTAGCTGAAAAATATATGAGCCCCTCAGACCCTGGATGAGAGTGATCCAGCCAGGCCCAGCCACTCATACTAAGTGGGATTGGAGAGCACACATTCACAAAAACACCAACCAGAGTATCACACGCAACCTGTGTGAAGCCCACTCAATCTTCAGATCCCACCAGACTATTCTGGCAAACAGAATAGATGATGGCCTTAAACAACCTAGGACTGATACATTACAAACATCTTAGGTCCTGGCCATTGGGGTTACTCACTTCTAAACAGATGTAATCTTAGCTGTAGGGTCACTAATGGTCCTTTGCTTCAATAGTTCTCATCAGGTGATGCTGTCTTCACTACCCCCCCCCCCACACACACACATACACTAACATTAACATATTTTTTTGTCTGAGTTGGTAATTGTCCTTGCCAAAAAACACTGTCCCAAGACTTGAAATACAGACTATGTTTTGCTTGGGGCATGCTTATAATTCTATCATAGAGTTCTCCATGTCCAGTCCAAGGGAATAGTTGAAAAGATCAGAGCCTTCTATTTTTTCTCTGTCGGCCCAGAGTGTCCTGTACCTCTGCAATCACTTTGTGAGGGACTTAAAATCAACACTCTAATTACAGGCAAGAGGAAAGAACATCAGAAACCCATGCCAAGGCTGAATGGAGAAGGTTGCTGCTTCTAGCAGAGTTACAAAGCGGCTCAGCCTTGCTCTCCTCGGGACATAGAGGCCCACAAAGCCCATAGGCGCATTGTACCTCTGGCTGCCTTCAATCCTCCTTTACATTTGAGTTCATTAAAAAAAAAAATCTCTGTATTTATGTGTATCAGGGTTTGTGTTTGTTTATGCATGGGGGCAGTCTGAGTTATAATACATGTGTCACAGCATGGTTGTACAGGTCAGAGGGCAGCTTCCAGGTATCAGTTCTCTTCTATTGTGAAGCTTTTAGAGCTAGGCCCTAAGTCATTGTTCTGGGCAACCTTTATATACTAACTCTGACTCTTTAAATTTTGGAGAACCAACAGAATATTTATGAGACAAATTGGTGTCGTCAGGAGAGCTGGACTGTAGAGTTATAGTCCCTAACAGAGGATCCATTTGAAGCCATTAATAACATTAGTTAAGGTATCATCAGCATTGCTTTGTGTTTACTGAAAGCTCCAATGACTAGGCGCAAGGTCTACGCTGAGAACAGATCAGGATTTAACATTCTGTACTTTCCTCTGTCTATAATAAAAGAAACTAGGGTTTTAAAAAGTAAATTGTCACTCACCAGATTTTGGTACATTTTGGTCCTCAGACCACCTACACAAAAATCTCCTGACAAGATTGTTTAAAATGTACATTAATGCAACCAAGATCTACCAGGGACTCCATCTTTTTAATGTTTGCATCACTAGCTCCAACATATTGCTTAGCCTAATGTAAGTGCTCAATAAATTTGTTGAATAACACGACTTATAAATTAATGGGATCCCGAGAGGGATGAGTTGGATGGGATTAAGTTAACCAGGCCTTTGCTTTTTATCTTCCATTCCTCTGATCTTCAGTTGGCAGAAGTAAAGCAGTTGGAAAAATCCAAGTCAAAACATTTTCCATAGTTTCTTCTGAGCTTCCAAATTTCCATCAAGTCAGTAATCTTTAAGAGATGAAGTTAGTCTTGGAGCGGTTCTCTGCTGGCTAAAACTCAAAAGAGTCTTAGTGGTCCAGAATTAAACTCTAAAGCTCAGACAAATAAGAACGTATTCAACACCTGGCAAAAACTTGGATAAATGCATCCCTGGTGAAAATGAAGACTTGGAAATGTCAGGCGCTGGGGACAGTTGAGGGGTGCATTTGTACAGGTGTGCACACAGACATTATCTATGACCTTCAGAACCGGTCTTACCACAGGAGTAAATGGCACCCTACGAGCCAAGGGCTGGGTACTAAAAGCCTTTGGTGGGGCTGGAGGGATGGCTCACCAGGTCTGATGGAGAACTGCTCTTGTAGATGACGTGAGTTCATGTCCCAGCCTTCATGTTGAACTGCTCACAATGGTCAGCTTGAGGGGGTCAGATATCCTTTCTAGCCTTAGTTATGTTCATGTACCCATATAGATACAATTTCAATAAAACAAAGCTTCTAAAAAGCTCTGGAAACCCCAGCATCTTTGTCTATCAGCTTGTCTTAAGCATGAAGAACTAGTACATAAGTAAAATATTAAACCTATGATGGCCAGCTAAGATCTCACAGCACTGAAGTACTCAGTTTAACACGAGACACAGTTTGAGTCAAATATGTCTTGCATGCCCTCTTGTGATTGTCATATTTCAACGGCATGTTGGCATAGGCACTTGTATCAGTTGACCACCCTGGTCAACAGAGTGAGTTCCAGACATCCAGGATGAGTTCCAGATAGCCAGGTCTGTTATATAGAGAAATCTTGTCTCAGAAAACAAAACAAAACAAAAAACCCAAACCAAACCAAACCAAAACCCAACAAACAACAACAACAAAAACATCCAGTCAGCTGATGAGGGGCATCAGGCCACTCTATAGCATAGTTTAAGTACCAGCAGCTTACACAAAGGTTAGCTACTTCAGACCTTCATCATACCTTCAGACAGAAGGTTTCATACAAACTACAATGCAGGCACCCCTGGAGGCAGCATTCCCTGCACCAAGCGTTTATACTGTGGTTCTCACTTTGAACAAATAATTTCTGTCTCTTTCACCACATTAGCAACCAAAAGAGACTTGTGGACTCTTGGAGGTATATCGACAACAAGTTCTATTAGAGGCAACAGCAGCCAGCCAACAAACCAATCATGTGTTATCTGGGGATGGGGGGAGGACCATAATTTATGAAAGGTCTCTCCACACATGGTGGCCTGGACCTGGTGTTTCTCCACAGTTTGCCTCCTCCAGGTTATTATCTCCACCAAGAGCCAAGAAAGCCTGCCATTTGTGGTGGGTGGTAATATGTTGAAGGGACTGGAGCATGCTCGATAGGTCTCTCCCCCTCAAGTACACAGAGCGGCAGGCCAAACACAGAAGACCCCAGAGCCAGCCATGTTCATCAGGCCTGACTTAAAAGCTTTTGAATTTTTGGAAAAACAAAACCTCAAATTTATCTGTGTTTAACTCCATTCCATCTGATAAAAGCTCAAGAAGACAGACTGTGCGGTAAAGCACATCAAGTTCTTCAGAACGGGAGGACAAAGGGTCAGAAGGAACGTGGTTGGAGACACAGCAGCTAAAACCACTGTGGTCCCTGGGCTGAGCCCTTGCCTGCGTTCTGCAGAGACTCCCCTTCCACAGAGGCTCCCTGTGCAGCCGGTCTGCTGCTGTGGCTTCCTTGGGGGTGCTGCCTTCTGGTTTCACTTGGCCTTGACATGTTTCCAGCCTCAGTTAATCTTTTCCTACTCCAGCTTTGCCTCCCAGGCACCTTCTGCATGAGAAATGGCTTGACTAGATACTTCCGAACTAGTTCTGGGGGAAGGAAGTGGGATCTTACCTCTTTGAATGTACTCTGTCATCTGTAGCCAGTGGACCGCATGCATCCCACAAGAGTGAAGGGGCCCAGCATACTTATAAGTGACAACATCGTGTCCTCTTCAGTATGACTCTGAACACTGTGTTCTGTTGGCACAGTTAATCTATTTAAACATGTTTTTCTTTATTCTTTCAGATTTTTATATTATGTATTTCAATCTCATCCACTCCCCTTCCCCAAACCTCCCAGGTCCACTCCTACCTCTCTACTCACCCAAATTCAAGTTTGTTTGCCCTCCTCCCCTCCCCTCCCCTCCCATCCTCTCCTCTCCCCTCCTCTCCCCTCCC
>NC_022022.1:37591575-37592172 GCF_000317375.1 Microtus ochrogaster | reverse complement strand
CCTCACTTTCCCCCCTCTCTCCCTAT
Source organism: Microtus ochrogaster (assembly GCF_000317375.1). Lineage (NCBI taxonomy): Eukaryota > Metazoa > Chordata > Mammalia > Rodentia > Cricetidae > Microtus > Microtus ochrogaster. The sequence continues at coordinate 37,592,146 of NC_022022.1, read as the reverse complement.
CTTCCTATCCTACAGAAATTCTGTCAAGTACAGTTTGGATTGTGCAGCTCCTAGTTCTGGAGCTGCAACAGAGGCTGACAGGTTTACCAAGTGTCGCTCCATTGAAGAATATGGATTTTCCCTCATACTCAACAAACTCACCATGTCACACCAAACTACAATGTGTAAAAGAAACGAAGGATTGTCTAGGTATATACAACCCACTAAAATTAAATCCAGATGAGGCCAATGACTTAAATAGACTGAGAGAATCTGGTGAGGTAAAAACAGTGACCAGGGTTGGCTTGGAAGAATATATCTATTAGGATGAACTATTTTTTGATGACAAGGTATGTAATAAGTCATACAAAAGCTAAGCTGCTTGGATTCTGCTTCTTAGAAAGATGTGGAATTGAGACACTATCAGGTTTTTAATTTCAAACTCTTGCCGGATAGGGCTAGTGCCCTGATGTGAGGGAGAAGATGCATTTTTTTATTTGTTTTTTTTTTTTATTTTATTGAGAAAAGGAAAAAAAAAGTTTCAGCCTCCTCCCAGCCTCCCACTTCCCTCCCCCTCCTCCCACTCCTCTTC
>NC_022022.1:37553790-37591201 GCF_000317375.1 Microtus ochrogaster | reverse complement strand
TGATATGCAAGATATTCGTTAGTATTGCTATAGGATAGGGTCATTTCAGGTTCCCTATCCTCAGCTGTCCAGGGAACTAACTGGGGCCATCGCCTTGGGCTCCTGGGAGCCACTCAAAAAAAAAAAAACATGTCAAATGAGGGAATTATACAACAACTTCAGGTAGTACTTCCTGAGCATCTATTGGCCACATGTCAGCCATTTCCCGTTTCCTCTTTGTCTTTTCTTACTGCTATCTTTTGTTAGACCTACTTTATGGACAGGAATACTCAGGCTTAGGTTTGGGTTCAGGCATGGGTACAGGACATCCAGGGGGCTGGAAAGGATCAGTCTTCTTTCTAGAATCCTTCTGGCTGGAAGGCTTGTGCTCTTAGCTCTGGTCCTCCAGGTTACCCATTAAGTCTCCCTGTGTAGATTCCTATTCCCCACGTGGCAAAGCTCTTGACTTCATTTCCTGCTTTTTAGCTTTGCTACTCACTGATCATGCTGTCTAGACCTATGCCCAACTCTGTCTCTTTCTCAATGGAAATGTTACACCATAGCTCCACAGTGCCATGTCCAAGAGAATCTATTCTTCCAAAGTCAGTTCATGCACCTACCAGCAATCACCCTGGCCTCTTTAACACAGCTGCATAGCATCTAAGCAGTGCTTCCAGAGTCCCAGATGTGACTAGTTGTTCACAAGGTCGGGGCTCTTCCATATCATCGTCCTTACAATAGAATCTCTAGAATCTCCCACAGTGCCCTCTGTCTCATAGGCCCTCCAAACACTTTATTATTTGATTCCACAGTGTGGAACTCTTAGTATTGGCTTCCTTCAACCTTTAAAGTTCAAGAAAATATTCCAGCCTACTTCTACTGATTCATTACCTAGATTTCTCAGCTTGGCAGTTTTGTTTCCATACCTTATCCACTCAGGTTTTTTCTCTAAGCCAACAATCTCAATTAATTATTTTTGTCTCTTTGATCTACATACACTTTCTCACCTTCTTCCATCAGGCCCTGGGCTCCTTTTCTGCCTTCCCTAACACCTGGCATTTCTGCCCCCCCCCCCTTTTTTTGCTTTCATGGTATGCATGGACTCACAACACTGGTATGGTAACAATTTAAATTCCCTCCCTAATTTCCCAGCTTTAGCAAGGCTGGCCATGCAGGTGATTTGCTCCAAGAGATACAGAAGAAGTCATTCCTTGATAGAAGCATGTGCTTGCCACTTTGGTCTCCTCAGCTCTACAGGAACTCTCTGTGAGCAATCAAGCTCTTTAGCCCCATGATGAGGCAGAGGCAGAGCCTCGCCACCCAGCTCCTCTCCTTCCTGGCAGATGAAACATCCTTTTGCTTCTAATTAAAAAGATTAATAAAAAAATCAGGACACATCAGGTTCACATCAATCATTGCCCATGTGGTTCTTATTACTGTAATTAAAAGTTATCTTTTTTAAATTTCAGGATGAAAGTGTCATGATCTGCACTTGAAAACACATTGTGATTCTATATTTGTTTACTTTGTTCCTTTTCTGCCTTCACAGGCAGAGAGGCAAAGTGATAACTCTTGTGGCAGATCAGCTTAACGGTCCTCTTAATACCAGTCCATCAAGAAACATGCATTGCTTGATTCTCAAAACACCCTAAAAGAAGTTGCATGGCTTTTATTTTTCCTTCAAAATATGCATTGCTTATTTTGATAATTCCCATACTTGCCTTTTCTTTTTGTCCAACTGTTGTTGTCCTTGGAAATTCTGATGGGAAAGACATTTTTAATGACAAAGTTAAAAAACTCACAGCTCTCCTGTCATGTTTGGACCCAAACAAGACAAACTTTAGGCATGCAGAATTTATATCTCCCGAATGCATCAGCTTTCCCAAGTTGACACCAACTACCTGCATACCTTGTTCCTCAGGTTGACCAGGAAATGTGAGTGATTCTGGGAACACTGGTCCTATTGTAGAATTTGATGGAGTAGAGTCAACCCTGGGTCAATTGCTGGGTCATTAGCAATTTCGTTCCCCCGCCATCAAATTTTATTAAGAACCAACAGGTCAACTGAGCACAATGGACGTATGAGTGTTTTAGGCTCCAGCCAGAATGGAAACAGTTGGAGACACAGAATCCTAGAAAATCCACAGCTCATTGTCACATTCTGGGTATGCATTCTCCCCGGCAACAGTGATTCTCCTAGGAAGTCAGTTGATTGCCAATGCTTGTGTGTGTGTGTTTCTATACTATTGTATGTGCCTCCCCATGTGGAAAATGGCAGTTCTTACATATACCTTTCTGCTTCTTTGCTCTGCCTGCATCCTGGTGGCTGGAAACATGGCTGGTTGAAATGCATGAGTGTCGCTGTTCTCTAAGCTCTCAGCCCTCTGACCCAAGGCTCTATCTTCTCTCTGTTCCCCTTATCTGTGTCAAAGCAGGGGGCTTGTAACATTCTCTGCACACCTCCCATCTGCACAGTTCAAAGCAGGAGCCTGTAGCCTCGGTGTTTCTTTACCTCTCGAGGCTCCGCTGTGCATCCAAGAGCCTCAGCAGCTTCAGTTATAAGGCGCTCCCACTGCCCAGCCTAACACACATCCAGACAAGCTGGAAGGCTCTATAATTCCAGCCTCTTCTTTGAAAAGGAGGTAGCATGCAACTTTAACTTGCAATCAACACATTTCTTAAAAACCTCACGGCTTTGGTTTACTGACGTATAACCTTACCATGGTCCATGGCATTGGACCAAAACCCTTGTCTCCAAGGACTAAATAGTCTCTTCAAGCCAGAACTTCAGGCTGAAAAGATAACTCAGCTGGTTAAGTGCTTGCTTTTCAAGCTAGAAAACATGAATTTGATCCCCAGAATCCACATAAAAAACTGGGTGTCATGGAATAAACCTCTAATCACAGGACTAGGGAAGCAGAGACAAGCAGTTCCTTGGGACTCACTAGTGAGCCAGCCCATCATAAGTTACAGGCTAGTGGAAGATTTGGTCTCCTAATAAAAAAATTAAAAAATTAAATATAATAATAATAAATTAATAAATAAATGAAAATCAATGGAGCCTAAAGACTGATATTTGAGGTTTTTCTCTGACCTCTGCATGCATGTACATACATGTGTACACATACATGCCCATTAATACACATGTAAAATTCAAATGTGTATCGAGTCATATTTCCAGACTGCAGTGTTTCTTTTCTCAAAATCTGGTGATCAACATCATTTCTATCACTCATGTGGCACTTTGCTCTGTGTGCCTTTGAAGCCTTGTCTCCTACTTTCTCACTTACACTGTGAGTCTCTTGGGGCTTGGGAAATCCACGTTACCTCTCTGGTTCCAGTACCTCTTACAGTGTCTCACATGGCAGGTCCAAACAGAGAGTGTAGAAGGATGTTTAGAGATTTGTACAGTGAGTGAAGTCGGAGTATCACAGAGCCAGGCCCGGCAGGTGGGAAGCAAACACACAGAAATGCTTGCAGTGATGGATAATTAATACCCGTCTACCAAGGCTGCCCGTGTCAGACACTGTCATCACGGCATCCTCTGGATTTCTCAAAAGGCTCGTGATCTGTAGTTAGAGCCCCCTGATGCAGTAAGGCAGTGGAAGCAAAGGACGGAGTCTTTGCCAAAAGAGGATTCTCTTTATCTATCAAATATGGCTGAGAAGAGAGCGATGCTGTCTATGGACAGCTATCTGTTCTTACAAAACAAAGTATTATACCCCCGAAGAAAAATACTCACAGGGCTGGCAACCTCTGCATCTTTCTTAGGAAATATTTGAGGATCAATCTTATCCCCTCTTCCATACACAGGCGACATGGGCCAACTTCAGCACATAAATTCAAGCACCGGATGGAAGATGCAATCTTTTGAGCTCAGAACTGGAAGTCTGCAGTTTGAGTCCATGGGTATGGGGAGGATAATCCACCTACTGAAACCGGAGATGGGCATACAGAGTGATTTACTGAAATCGTTGGGGGGAGTGCAATGCTGACGCTGAACGTGCTCAGCACAGTGGACTCTTAAAACCAGCAGCCAGCATTCACCTGTCACCTGCCATTGCCCTTCCCACAATCTCTCCTGTACCGGAAGTTGAATTTTCCAAGGGAGAGCTATACATTTCCAATATTCTAGATCTGCAAATATTTTCCAAGAAATCGAGTGACAACATATCATTTGAAACTGCAGATATTTTTCACATTTTTTTCCTTTGTTCTTTTTGGACACTTTTCTAACGTATGTTTGGTTTCATCACTTTTTAAGATGCAAAAACATTATCAGTGGGACAGCGAGAACACCAGCCCAACAGAACACTCAGAAACAAGCAACAGAAGCACATTGTTTGGGCTGCGGACCCTTTTTTTACTTTTCCATATGTTGGTCTATGGAGCTGAGGATGAGACAGAGTGTCTGTCACCCCGAGAGCTAGTCTGGAGGCTCTTGCAAGGGGGGGGAGGGGGAGAGACAGCACGACACATTGGCTGGAAATGGAAATGGATGTGTGGGAGAAACGTTTTGTAGGTAAGGGACATGCTTTCCAACTTGTCTGTGAAATTCTTGAGACAGAGCCATGCACCTATCATGCATAACGCGTGGTTTATTTTTAGTGTGCATTTACATACAAAGTTGATTTGAAGTCGTCCACGAACACTTCTTTCCAAAAAAAGTTTGCTGGCTGTTGCGGAGATACGATCTCCATTTAAATGGCATCCTTCCTGCTTTGCCTTGGTGGCTGGCCATGCATCTTAAAGATAGGCCCTTCTACCATGTTTGAATACGCAGTCCCAGATTCCAAAATCAAAAATGGTCCAATGAGCTTTCATCATGCGTCCCTTTTGAGCAAAGCTACAATGTGTCCTGTCCCTGTCACTCTTTGACTATCAGCTAAGTAATGTCTCTAGCAATAACGCATCACTTTTATTATATTTATGACTTTTTTTGCTCAGATGTATATTGGAGGCTTGCCATAATTCAAGATTAAAAGAAGGTAATGCTGAATGAAGAGTCAGAGAAATGGGGTCTTTTATGGGCCTGTGTAGGAACCACCCCCCCCCCGCCCCTGCTAAAGTGAGAGTCATTATAAACAGAGCAATGAGTGGCAAAGGTGCTGTTGTCGTAGCCTGCCCTACTGGAGATTGGTTCTAGATTCAATACAGAAGAAGCTCGGGGTTGCACTTCTGTTTATGGAAGTCCTATAAGATGTGGACTTAGTGTAAAACAACGTGATTGAGTCCTGGGGAGATCCCAAGAACATACAGGGAATTCAACAGAAAATCATTGCTTCTGGAGAATCTCTGCTGCCAATCTGAGCATTCGCTTTTCTGTGTGTGAGAGACCTCTGCATGGAGGCCATCACATTCCTGCATTGATCTCCTTCTATTTGTCTTTCTTAGCTAGACGGGCATATGCTGTCTTCAGTCCATGGACTGGAGAGAAATAAGGAGTAGTGTTTCACATAATTCCATGAAATGGCTGCAGAGTTGCTGAGTTAGTGTCTCAAGACATGCAGGGTTTGGGATATCTAGAATTTAGTACTTGGGGAAAAAATGTGACCAAATGTATGTGGTGAGCACAGAGAAGTCTTCGGATTTTTGAGGGCGTTTTTCTGAACTTTACAATAGACTAGAGTTTGGTTTCAAGTTAGAGCAAGAAGGCTGCATAGGAACAATATTTCTTTTAAATTACTGCACACTATGAAATTACATGTGGAGCAGATGAAAGTGGAATAATAGAGTTCAATACACTGTAACTCAAGAACAAGAAATTGTGTTTGGCAGGACTTTTGAACATTTTGAACATGTCTAAAAGCCAGAAACAAGTGCCTAGCCTAAACATTAAACATTAGCGGAAGGCTATTTGTTCAGACTCTACTTCATGCTGCGCAAAAGAACCACAAACAAGAATGCAGGTTTGTTTCGTAGAAGGCACTCAGTGCTATGAATCTCACTGTGAATGTGGGGTGGTAATCAGAGTGTTTATCACTTTATATGATATAGGCCATAGCTTGGAGGCAAACTGCCTTAGAAAAATAGGCCTTTCTACATCTTCCCTAACTCCAAGAAGAAACATAGGAAAAACCCATGCCTTTTTTATGGAGGTTTTTAGCCAGACAACCAATAGCACAACCTTCAACATGGAAGCGAAATTCATCAGGTTCTGGGCACTATGACCTCAGTCATTTAGGGACACTGTTAAAGAGATGCAGACAGCTATATACTGCCCATGTTCCATTTGTGGAGATCCATTGTGACCCTTGAATGCACACTTTACTTCAGAGCAACCGGGGCCTGAAGAGTGCAATGTTTACTGGCTTCCTACCTTAGGTGGTAGCTCCACAGTGTGGGAGATTTAACAGAGAGGAAACTAGAAACTGATTTGGTTCTTATTGCCCTTCTTTTGGTTCTTTCCATTTCTTCCATGTTTCCTGACCCACAGTTTTCCTATAGGTCAAATAAACTATGATTGTAGCATTCATCATTTGCTGAGCACTGTGTTAAATGTTTCAGCATGTACCAGCACGTTTAATCATGTCCTCTATGGTCAAGTATTCTGAAGGCAAACACATAAGACAGAGTGAAAAAGAAGCTAAGTCATTTTCCTGAGGCTGTGGAGTTAATGAACAAGGAATGAATGGCAGCTTTACAAAACCAAAAACTGTTAGTTGCTACCCCGTGATTGATTTTTTTGCGACCCATATTGGCTTAACTTCCCAGTGGCGGACAGACTTATCTCTCCATTCCTGCTTCTGTTTGCTGTTCATCACAACACCTTTTACCTGCATTTGACTTTTATCTCCTTATGCGGATACATGATATTTTCCAGCCAAATGTGGTTTGCTTTCCAAGCCATCATTCATGTCTTAGGGGCACCTCATCTACTGCTTCTATGGAAACAGACAGCAAGGCAATGTACAGAGGTCAGCTTGACAACCCCTAGAAACACACCAATAACTTTGCTTTTATTTTTTTCAAAATGGTGCTTCCCAATTTAGCCCAGGATCCCAAAGATCTAGATCTGCCTTGACTATGGAGAACAATGGCTCAACAAGGCCCAGAGGTTAACAGGCTACTAATGCACCTAAAAGGCTACAGTAAAAAACAATGCTACACACAGCAAGCAATCACAGACTCTAGAACCCTATTTAATATAAAAGGGAAGGACTAGCCAGAACTAAAAGCACCACAAAGTTGGGGAAGTCCCTATTGGAGATCAGTGACTAATGAAGAGTTCAACGTGAAGATTCCTTCGACAAACCTGTCTCCTGTTTGCTAGAACTGGAGAGCAGCAGGAGGGGGTGGATGCCTCACCTTCCTAGGAAAATGTAGTTTATTAGGGAAGATAAACCAGAAAGAAGTGCCACTTCATTCAGCTTGACAAGTGTTCCTAAGGTCCGCAAAGCTGTTTCGAAGTTGAAACCTGGGAGCCAACAGGATGGCTCAGGTAGTAAAGACACGTGTGGCCGAGTCTGATGACCTAGGTTCAACCCCTGGCGGAAGGAGAGAACTAATTCTGATTTTTGTCCACTGACAACTCTACGTTTGTACACATGTGTATGTGAACTGCCCCAAACACACTGAATACAGTGAAGTTAAAGATGTAATTAATTCAAGGCTGAGTGCTGAAGAGTGTTAGAATTTGTCTAAGCAAAGAGAGAAAGGCTATGGAAATAGACATACTTCCCGGAAAATGTCAAAATATCTTAATAATGCCCTGTATCTCTCCATATTCTGGTTAGCTGAGTTCTAGGAGACACTCCCTGGGTTTCCTCCATAACCAACCAGCTCCGTTTTCATATCTTGCTTAAAGTTCCCACTCTATGAGACCTTGATAAAGAAAATGCTGTGCCTTTGTGCTTTTGTTTCTCTCTGGCCATTGAAACTGCTTAGACATTCAGGTGCTCAATAAGCAGTCTAGATGTGAATGAAGCAAAATAACAGAAGGACATCATGATGGAGCACAGCAAGCGAAACCTACATGGTACAGCTCACAGATGCTTTTGACACCCATGGCTAGAACACCCCAGAGTAATATACGGTAGGATATACGAGTGAGGAGTAATTAAATAGACGAAGAAAAGGGTAACTGAGATCAAGCAGCCTTGGTGTGGAGCAGATCAGTAAGTGAGCATTTTCAGGGGAAGAAATGAGTTCTGGATATAAGGTGGTGTTCCTCGTTCCAAGACTTAGCACTCTTGCAGTTCCGTGGTTAGAAAAGAGACTGATGCAGGACTCCAAACCTAATAAGCTGCAGAGATGTCTGGGCAGCATGACTGCACAGAGAGGAATTTAGGAAGTGAATCACCAGAGGCAGCAGGAGATGCTATGTGCCTGTGAAGAAGAGAACAACTTACACGGAGAAGGAAGAAGTGCATGCCTGCAAGGATCACACGTGGAGAGAATGGGGAGCGAAGACGTAGTTGTGTCCACTCCTTCCAAACTCTTCCTCTTTAGACAGCAAAAGAAACCGCTCATGAAGGGTTCCTAGTAACATTACCTACTCTTCAGGGCCAACGACAAATATTAGCACTTGACAAATAGGTGTGAAAGCGAGAAAAGAAAACCAGAGAACGCAAAGTAAATGGAGACAGTTTCTCTTATGCCTCCAAGAAGCAATCGCTATGAAATCAACAGGAAATACCTGATGACTTGGGAACTCTCTCTTTTCCCTAAGCTGTGAAACCAAGAATGTTTCTAAGGCACAGCTGAGAGAATTCCAGAAGAGTGGGGCCCGAGTGCTCAGAACTTCCTGCTCAGTGATCAGCTGACTCCTCTGCCTTCTCTCTGCTTTTCTCCTCCCTATCATATTTATATTTTTTACTTTGACAAAGGGAGGGCAGCTCTTTCCAGCAAATGGAGGTTAGTTATCTTTAAACTCTACCTGTGTGGACAGGCACATAGCTCAGTAGTTAAGAGCATTTGTAGTTCTCACAGCTGGTCTGTGTTCCATCCCCAGCTCTCAGGTAGGGCAGTTCACAAGCACCTGTAACTCCAGCTCCAGGATATCTGATGCCCCCTTCTGGAATCATCAGGCACCTGAACATGTATGAACATAGCTGTACACAGACCAGACACATACATACACACTTGGAAAGTGAAGTAAACCTTCTAAAATTATTTTTAAATCCTCCCCACATTAAATGTCTTAAAAATTCTCTTTCAGCTACAGAAGTGGGCACTTGAGTATTAATTGCTCTTGAGATTTCATGATGGAAAACACTGTTCCTTGGTGCATTCCTTTGTCCATTTAATCACAGTTCTTTAAAGCGCAATTTTAAAGACCCAGCAGTCCTCCTTACTTTACTTTGATAATGATATCCACTACTTTAATTTCAAGAGTACCTTGTGTGATTCCCATGGTTGTGTGTCTCTGGAATCCCTGTCTATCTTTCCCAGTCATCCCTCTTTCACTAATATCTTAAAACTCCCAGGGCTCAGTGAATTATTTACCTCCTTACAGCTTTGGTTTTCCCCAGCACTGAAATACTGTAAGTAAGTGCTTACTAAATACAAATGGAATTACTCCATTTGTTTGAATGCTAAGATTTTCAGAATATGATGATCTATCTATGCATCCATGCCTGCATCTATCCATTCAGATATCAGTTCAAATGTAAATCCACCTGTCCATCAGTCCATCTACACACATGTTAAGGAAGTCCAGCATCTACCACAGCAAGAGGACATGAGACAGGGCACTTTTTCCTCTTGGAACTATTTGAAGCTCCTGTCTTGTAGGTAGGCATAGGTGTTGTATGCAGGGCACTTTTCCTGGAATGTCATTCTGCAACTGACTTACCATGCCAGGCATGGCCATGTAAAAGCCCCATGTGACAGACATGTAAAAACTTACATTTTCTTGGGAGAAGCCCGAGGGTTAAAGAGACAAACCACTAAATCCCTGACCCATGGAGTTAAGGGAGTCGATACAGTGAGGACTCTTTCAAGTGAGTCCTTGAAGATTAATGGAATAATCTGGAAGGTGAGAAAGCAGAAGGCTGTGCTTGGTACAGCACAGGTCACACAAAGGCCCAGAGATATGTAAGTGGAAGCCATTGAGGGAGGCGTGGGCCTTCTTGGCTCAGATGCAGTATCTATGGAAATGGAGCAGAGGCCATGGCAATGATAAGATCCTCGGGCATACTGCTATGTTTTTCCCACCCCGAAGGCTGTGGATAGCCAGCGTGGGATTTAGGGTGGCTGATAGAATAAACCTTGCATTTCAAAACCAATGTGAAAGCAACTCACATGGGGGACCTGTGAGAACTGGACTCTCTTCCCAGATTCCAGGATGGCTTGTGATGTGACATGGAATGAATAGATTTCGTCAGGGTGCTCTGTAGACTGTGGCCAGCATGACTTTTTCTGATATTAATTGTATTCTGATAGAATGTGGCATTCTAACTGTCTTGGAAAGAGAGAGATAACATGTTTAAACTATAGCTGTCTTATTTTTAAAAGTTTCCCCCCAAAGTAAGAATTCTGGGCCAAGGACCTACAATATTTTCTCTTTCTCCAACTGAATTGTTTCTTCTAAACAATTTCCCGAGATTTCTCCATTGATTAAAGTAAGGACTTCACTGTAGGAATCCTTGAGTTTCAGCCAAACACAGATTACTCTTTGGATAATACTGTGTGCACAGTGAGATGGAATATGCCTATTCTCATGTATCTAAAAATGATTAAGAAGTTCTGTCCTGAATGTGAAAGCTGGAATGAAGCAATACACATTAGGCACAAAGCAAAGAGGTAAAGTACCACCAAGGAGGCAAAAAAATATGGGTTTCAACATGGGCAGATCTGTCGGTCCATCAAAAATGCGATAAGGCAGCAAAAGCTGCTTGCATTCAGACCCATGTCTGACTCCTCCAGACTCAGTCAGCAGTCAGGTGTGGGGAGATCAGCCTGTTCCTGGGCAAATCCTCAGGGCAGAACGAGGTCTGGAGAGACCAGAAATGTTGATGATTAACCTGGCTGTGGGCTCCCCACGTAGGAGTTCATATCATCAGTGTGTTTTGTTCCTCAGGTAAGTTGTTTTCTGCCCTAGCATGCCCTTATTCTTTCTTTTCCTTTTCTGTTATGAACTGGGGTGGGAACAGTGGGTGTTGGGGGCAGTGGTGGCAGGGAGAGCATAGGCTACTCCATCATACCTGGGAAAATGCTAATTCCTGTTTTTAAGTGTATAGGCTAAGAAAAGGCTCAAGGGAGTCTAGGACATCAAAGAACTCTTAAAACAACTTTTTTTTTGGCGATTTAAATGAAAATGAGCAGACATATATGGATTAAATTTCTCTTTCCTGTGCCTGAGGTTTCAAGATTAAGGGGCTGGGGGTGTTGGCGGTTTATCATCGGTGTTTCCACGATGCTGACACTGAGCATATTAACCCATGATACGGTTGTGTGCAGGCTCCCATGTTCTTTCCCAGGTACATGCACTCACGCCTGTGAGCCATGTGGTGGGGAAACAGTCCCTCCACGGTGGATGATTTATGCAGCTTGCCAAGAGAGAAATAGGCCACAACAGCCTTGAAAGCACTTTAGTCTGCTTGTTTTCACTCATGAAGGACGTTTTGTCCTGTAATTACTCTGTCATTTCATAGGTGAAATCCTGAACACGTTTGCCCCTTCTGTGTTGCTAGAGCACTCTGTCGGAGCATGTCTGACTGAGCTGGACTCCCCATTTCGCCTCTCTTTTGTGAGGAACAAAGAGGAAGCAGACACTGTAAAATGTATTAGTGCACAATAGAAGGAGGAAAGTGTGTTGGTAAGGGAGGATTAGATAAGATAGAAAAATCACAAACAATATTCTTGTTTCCTCTTGGGATATCAAAACACCTACAAGACACATTGCATTAAGTTCTCGGGTTCCCCCCTGCCTGTCAATAAGCAAGCATTGTTTTGTATCTATCTGTAGCAGAAGAGACAAGGGTAAAAATAGTCAATGTTTAACTCGGAAGCAAAGTGTACGAAGACTCCAACTACTATAAATGTTAAAAAAGTGTGTTTTAATACTTTGGAAATCTAAAGAGAATGCCAGCGTTGATCTCCCAGCATTGCTATCCTTAGCTAGCCGGTTCTTGCACTATTGATACATTCCCCAAGGATAGAGAATTAAAAAAAGAAAAGCTTTAGAGATGGAAAATAAACTGGAACGTTACCATTTCATTGATCAAATACAATAAGTATGTAGTTCTTTTTTTTATACTAAAATTAATCTTTCAGTTTGAAAGATAGATCACTGTAACAACATCTAGCATGCCCTACAGGGCATTCCATACATCAGAATGAATAAAGGGCAGGCTTCCCATCAACTTCAGGAAGATGTCTTAACTTCATGTCTTCTTAATGGTTTTGATGCTGTCCTTTGGATACACCCATGGGTGAGTTGTACGTGCACTGTATGCTTTGTGTGACTAGCAAGCAGTCGTTCTCATTGCTGTGTGTGATACAGGACCTGCTCCATGGAGAGCTCTCAAGACCCTTATGTCAGAAGGTTGTGAAACCACAGTCATTACTGTTGTCAATTCGTTTAGACCCAGGCTATAGCAAAGCACACACAGGCTACAAACTGTTTGCCCTCTGCCAGGAGCCTGCAGTGGCCCAGCTCTTCCACTCAAACTGCTGCTCAAGAATCTCTATTAACTTGAACTTTGGAATCAAAGCACTTCAAAAGTTATCACGGAAGTCAATTCTTAAGTTCATCCAGGAGTTCCAGCGTTCTTTTCTTTGGCTTCTGTCAGGATCTGTTTCTGGTGCTCTATACTTTTTATCATCTTCAGTAGTCAGTGATAAGCCAAGTTGGTTAGCATATATTTTGAGTATTTTTCTTGAACAGATGCAAAGTAATTGTTACCCAGAATCCCTCAGATTAATATCTCTGCCTTTCAGGTTACATGACCATACATTCTGCTTAGGCCCTGGTGATCATTCCCCAAAGCTGTTACAATAGGCCTTGATGTATCATGAAACTAGTCATGTCCCCATGGTATAGGCATGCTGAGCTATTTCTGGGTAGCAAGGCTGTCTACTATGGTCTATTAGATGTAGAAACTTTAAAAAACAAAACATATTTCAGTGATGACATAAGGAAACTGTTTGGGTGCTTTTTCTTTGGAAGGTGAGCAGATGACAGAATGAAGAGATCTTGAGACTGACAGTGGACTTGTGCTCAGACAGTCCTCAGATCATAGCCTTTTGTTTAATCCTTTCAGGCAAGGGAGATACAGATGAAATTTAATGTTAGGCTTCTCCTGTCTCGTTGAGACAATACTGTGTTGGTTTTGGAAGCATTGATGTTAATACATTCATGGCAGCACTGATGTCAGTACATTAACAGGTAAGGAAGGTGATGCCCTTGAAGAGAAGTCAGTTCTATCAAAGTCTTGACATAGTTGAACATGGGTGGTCCCAGGTCCCAGGTCACATCCTTAGACCCTTGACTGGATGCAGAAGCTACAAAACAATCCATGTTAACATTGACACCTATGCTCCTATGCATCCATTCATGAGGGGTGGTGATGGTGATGATGATGCTTATGATAACAGTAAGTTATTTTTTGAAACCGAGTCTCATGTAGCAAATACTGATCTTGAACTATTGATCGTCTTGCTCCTGTCTCCCAAGCATTAGGATTATGGTCGCAAGCTTTCACTCACTGATTTTCATCAATACGTATGAAGTTCTTTTGACTTGCCTACAACCAGAGGTTAGGAATACAGCAGTAAAAACAACATACCCACTTTTTGACAATTGACCACAGTGAAAAAAATGGTTTATATCCCAACCTAATACATATAATTACAAACTTATGCCTATCTGTGAGTATAATGATACTGTCTCACAAATCAAAGTCTAATCTGCTTGTGCAGGTTCAGGCACTTCCTATATTCTACTAATATTATCTATTGTATTATGTACTATAATTTATTTAAGGAAATATACTAATTGATCCTACTAAATTAACTAATGTACCACTAGCAGATTGCGCTAAAACATTTTTTATTAGTACTTACTGTGTAATAGGCACTACCCTAAGTGTTCTGTACACATTAACTTTAGAACTACATGTCCTCGGCTAGCCAGTTCCCGGCTTGAGGTCCTATCCACATCCCAGGGAGGGAGGAAATAGTGTCTCTCACAGAATGACCAAGGGAATCAGCAGGCATTGTAAAATTCACCTCTGCAGCGTCTCAGATCTGTTAAAAAGAGGTCCTAATGGGGTGACTTATGAGCAGCTGAGGGACTGGGACTGTTATTTCCTCTCTGACTTCAGCAGGTCCTACTGTCCAGTTGAGAAAACCCACGGACCTTGACAGAGACTGTGTCCCTTAATGCTCTACTGTCAGGCAAGGTCATCCCGAGTTCCCATCATTCTCCAACAAGCCTTTGTTATAACCATACCTTAGCACAGAAAGCCTGCAGCTGTCTACTGGCCTTTCCTACCTGTGCAATTCAGCTTGCATTGCATTCTTCGTCTTTGCACATGCTTTTTTCTGTTTGAGTGTCTCATTGTGACTTCTTAGTTCTTCAAGAGCCTGCCAGCCTGTTAATAAAGCATCTTTTAACCCCCTTTTAGATCCCTGCCAAAATTAATTGGTGATTCTTGTACAATTCCTTAGGCAATGCCTTAATCTCATTCTCATTGTAACACTTTGTCTGTGTTGCTTTGCATGAACTGGAACTTGCTGTTTATAAACCAGGCTGATCTTGAACCTGCAGCAATTTTCCTACCTTTGCCTTCCCTGTGCTTGGATTATAGACATTCATCTCTATGCCTGCCCTATTTTATTTGGCTTTTATTTTGTCCCTTATTGCTAGTCATAATTATTATATTATTTATCTATTCTGTTTTCTGAAAGAGTTTTCCCCCACTCTCATTCTCAACTATCAGAGGAAGACTTCCACAGTCCTTGGCAAAACACAAAAGATCCAAACTGAAGCTAAAAATGGCCCTTGCTTCAGTGTTTTTCCCGGTTCCTAAAAATCACTTTCCATGACTGGTGGCATGAGCTGGAGCCACACTGGGGAGTAGCTAGGGTGAGAGGCATCTATTGGAAGTAGTTTGGTATAATAAGAGGTAGAAGCCAGAACAAAGTGAAGCCTCTTGGAGAAGATAAGATGTAAACATGAGAGATCAAATCAACAACTAGGAGAGAGTTGCAGAGTTACTTGATCCAAAGCAATGCACCATGAGCTCCTATTCTACAGAGTGCTCCCATGGTGAAAACAGCATTCTTCATGGTCATAGACTGTGTTTAGCAAATCCATAGCCAGGATGAATGTGTGTTGCAGTCAATACAGAACACAGCCCCACCAATGATAAAAACAGTTCACGGTAACAAATTTCCAATCAGGGACCTGATTGATCACCCCAGGGGACACTGTAAGTTTAGAGACATGGAGTTGGTTTCTGCGTACATGGTTTGAGTGTCACACTAGTGGCTGTGGGCAGCCCAGTCTTGGTGAGCCCTGAGAAAACACTCATACCATATCATTTCAGATATTGATATTTAATTGACATTAAAGAGAAAACATACATCTATGACCTTTCATTATTTTCAATTTGAAAGCTATACAACATAATTACTGACTAAATTTTTACTAAATATATTTACTAAATATATAAACATAACCATATGTACACAGAATTACATGTATACACTTGCATATTAACTAACAATCAAGGGGAGACAACTTATGTCTTATTGACAGATACATTGCATGGTATTTATCCTGACCACGTAAATCTGCCTCCCTAAATCAGCTAGTTAATATTAGTTTTCCCTAACTTGTTGGGTTTTTTGTTGCTGTTCTTTTTCTAGACAGGGTTTCTCTGTGTCAGAGTCCTGGATGTCCTGGAACTCAATTTGTTGTAGACCAGGCTGGTCTCAGACTCACAGAGATGTGCCTGCTTCTGCCTCCTGAATGCTGGGGTTAAATGCATACACCACTACTCCTAGTTAACTTGTAGCTAATATTATTGCCACTCAACAGGTGAAAAAATGGGTATTTAAAGAGTTCTCTTTAAATAATATCCCCAAATTAGCACAGAGGTGAAATTCAGCAAAATATCATTCCTCACCCATAAGGACTTTATAAGTCAACCCTTTGACTCAGAGATTCCCCCAAGAGTAATGTGGTATAAACTGAAGTTCTGAGCACTAGTGCACATTGTGTGACTTTGCCATTGACACTTCTTGATCTTGCATATCTGGATTATATAGTGTGTATCGTCTATGATCAGCAAATCCTAGGTGTTGAATTACGGCGTGAGTGTGAACATGGGCTCCAGGTGTGAGATGCTATCTGCTTGCTTTGTAGCTTTCTCAGAGGCTGGGTAGAAAGGTTATAAAGAGTGACTCACACTCTGCCAAACGCTCCTCATGGTTCACATAGAAATTACTATCATCCATACTACAAAACATAGAGCCCAAAATGCCAGGTCAAGAAAATCATTAATTTTTGAAGGGATTTGCTGGGGGGATTAAAAAGATCTTCTGAAAGGCAGGTGAGGGGACCCCAATACTGAGCACTCACTCAATCCTGCTGAGCCCCACTACTTCTCCCCATGAAACTATTGTGTTGGGGAAATATCTTTCCGTGCCCTCATGAGCCCAGCATTTTATCAGCTGAGATCTGCAGGATCCTCTGGTCAGGACCTCTGTCTCTCACATTGCTGTGATGAGCCTGGAGAGCCTTACAAGAAAATCTTCCACCCAATTGATCTGGGTCCATTTCAACTGCAGAACTCAAACGCCAGTGTGCTGTTTGGTCTGCTTTTCTGAATTGAATTGACCTCCCAGTGCTGTAAAAATGTATCTTTCATTGACTTCAATGCCAACCGCTTAATCCCTGGAAATTAATCGAGGGAGATGGAGCTTGAATTTCCCCGGTGTTATTGGCCTATGGAAAATCTTGTTACTTAAGTCTCACTTTGTGCGTTACATCGTTATTTTTAAGAGATCATCACAGCAATTCCCTGTTTCTGTTAACACTTGAAAATCCAAATGGGTTTATTTCTTAAATTGCTAATAACCTTACCCAGTCAGACAAATTATCAAGTACATGGACTACCGTTGAACACAAACTCATCTTATTTTTATGAAGGCAAAAAAAAAAATAAAAATACCAAGATTTCCATTTCGAGAGTAAAAACTGCCAGAGCGAATTACTTGGAATACAGCTCAACATGATGAGATGCCATAAATTATACTGAATATTTCTTTGTGTAGGTATTTGGGACTGTATGCTCTTATTGATAAGGAGGCAGCTCCCTTCCCTCCTTTTGCTTAAGAGGACTAACAATTACATTACCCTGGAAAGGAATTTACTTCTATTAGCTGACTGCAGCACTTAGAAAACGCAGATTGTTTTATAAGAATTTTGACATAGCAAAATTGTTCCCATGAGACGGTCTTTCTTGTACCCCAAGTATAAGGTCAACTGCTTCATGTTCTTTCGGTCTCTCCTGTGGAAGAGCTGTGGATTAGTCAATTCACTCAAGTTAAAAGTAGGCCCAGTGTAAAAGTCTGCCCAGATACGACATAGCAAATGCAAGGCTGCACAAAGACACTTCCCAAACAGAAGTCTGGCAGAACGCGGGACTCAGAACAGAAGGTAGAGCGGAGTTCTCCCAGGCTGCACTGGAAGCTCTCGGAGGGTGCTGGATGAATCCCCACATATTTCTTCCCGACTGGGCATGCATTTTTGGCAATGGACAAGTCCTCTGTTTAGGTTCTGCCATTTGATTTTCAAGAAATTGCTGTAGTATACAAAGTGAAAAAGAAATCAAGACATTTCGGTTCCATATGTTTGAGGAAAGTCTTCAAGATTGACCAGCTGCATTCCTGCGGAACCTGTTTGCAAGCCTATGAAGGAAGGTCAGGAGTCCGAGAGACTCAGACCTCCTCTCTTCCCCTGCATTAGTCACTCTGTAAAAGATGAATCCTAATGAGCTGCTTTCTCCAGGCAGCCGCACCCAAGCTTTGCCCTGCATACCTGTAATTTCTCAGCATTTAGGCCAACATGTGTGCACTCCAGTGCTGATAGACAGGATCTTTCCAGAAAACATTAGGCACAGGATTAGCTATAATAACTTAGTTGAAGGAGTGAGGCCAAGCAGGGAAGGGGGGTGGGAGTTGGGGGGTGGCTCAGAGTTGCTTTCAAAGCAAAATAAAAGAACATGCTGGTGGAACTCAGGTTTCTAAATCCAGAAGGAGAGCCAGCCCAGTCCCTTCTCTTTGTTTCATTTTTTCCAAGTGGCTGCTTAACACCTCCTCTGAGCCATTGCTGGTCATTCTGCAATAGGTGGTGAGTGCCACTAGCCTAATTGATTCCCACACTTAAGGGGAAAAGCTGCATTGGAATAGGAAGTTCTCTTTTCAAAGAGTCACCAGGCAGAGAGAATTTCCTGATGCCTCGGCCAGAGCCTGGGAGGACGCCTCCACACACTACGTCTATGCTGACCCAGGAGACAGTAGCAGTTTGCTGCTTTTATGGGGTGGCACAACTCTGCCCTTGCTCGTGGAGGGGGTCGCTCACTGTGGATATATCTCTAGGAGTGGAGAGAGTATAGATCCTGCCGTCCTCACACCAGTGCATCTATGAAATTAAATGTCACCTCCATGGCTGCTTAGCCTTGTTAAACTTATTTAAAAAGAGATTTATTTTTAACTTCTATTTTTCTCAGCTATCTTGGAGACTGTTATAACTATTGCAGCCGAGAAGACAAAGGAGTAACGACTGGACAAGCCATGAACACAGAGAAGTGACCAAGAGAGGGCACGAAGCAGAGAGGAGTCTAAATCCAGGCTCTGATAGCATTGGATCTGAAGATGGGCTCAAAACAGTCACTCAGTTGGGCACACAGCTGTATGCCCAGAAAAGTTCTAAGTCAGGTAAACTTCCCAAACAGAGCAACCCAGTTCCTTACCTTCAAAGGTTCATAGTTCATGGAAAGCAGGACAGTAGCTAACTTCCCTGTGTGCCTCATACCAAGCTCTAGCGTGAAGCATGCTACGTTAGCCTGCCCTCAACTGTGGAATGAATTAATAGCATTTCCCCCATTTTGTTGATAAGAAATTTGAGGTTCAGATAAAACACAAAACTTCCTAACAACACACAAACGGTAAAGGGTCAATCTGGACATAATATCTAGACCTTCTGATCCCAGATGTGGTCCTCTTCTGGGTTATAGTATAGTTTCTCCCAGGACAGAGTCGTTAGTAGGACCAACTCAGTGGAAGAAAGACAACGCACAGTTGAGAAATGGTTTTTTGTTTTTTTCGAGACAGGGTTTCTCTGTGGTTTTGGAGCCTGTCCTGGAACTAGCTCTTGTAGACCAGGCTGGTCTCAAACTCAGAGATCCGCCTGCCTCTGCCCCCCAAAGTGCTGGGATTAAAGGCATGCGCCACCACCGCCCAGCAAGAAATGTTTTATCACTGGAAAAATAATACATTTTCTCTAACTTAATTTGAAACCTGCTCATGGACTCACGGTTGCACTACTGGCTTGGAGAGTTTTCAGGACTTTGTATGCCTCTATGAGATGCTTGGATTTTATTTGCAAGAAACTGATGTTCCTTCTCACCCATCTGACCTAGAGTATCACACAGAATTGGAAGGGAGGCTTTGATAAAGGCCTGTTTATTGTGGTGGTCTCTGTAGTCCAACATGGGAGCTAGCAGTCTGTGGAGGGTGATGGAAAAGGCAACTCCTTGATTTAAGTTAAGCTACATGTGAATTTAAATTTAAACTGATGCTCCACAGAGTTTGGAGAATGTGTCCACTTGCTTGGAACCACTTAGAGTAAGTGTAGCTCTTCTTTCTCAACAGTGAAGTTTAGAAACTCTAAGCCCAAATCAAATACTTCTAATAAAATGTTAGTACCTGAGTTTTGCTGTCATTTTTAAACACATGGGATTTTGGGGCTGGGGGATGTCTCAGTGGATAAAAGAATTTCCTGGGCAAACAGGAGGACCTACCTGAGGTTCGAATGAACACCCAGCACTCTTGTAAAAAGCTAGCCATGACTGCAGGTGCCTGTCACCCCAACATTGGGGATAGAGGTAATTAACTCGTGGCAGCTCCCAGGCCAAGCATTCTATCCCAAAAAGTGTGATTACAGGACATTGAGATACCCTGTCTCAAGACATTAGGACAAAGAGTGATAGAGGATAATACCCTATGTCTGTGTCCTCCTCCGGCCTATTCAGACATGTGCATAGGCAAGCATACCCACACACTCACATTCATGCAACACACTTTCTCTCTCTCTCTCTCTCTCTCTCTCTCTCTCTCTCTCTCTCTCTCTCTCACACACACACACACACACACAAATTATATATATAAAAATAATGAAATAAAATGCACATTAAATTATCAGATTTATGAGAAAATATGACTGGGGAAAATCAATATTTTATGATTTTGGAGCAGTAGAATAATTAAAATGAGCTATACATTTATTTGTTTTTGCTTGATTTGAATGTGACTGATAAACAACTACATATGATTCATGTGAGTTATAGCATACTTCTTTTGTTCAGTGCTGAATTGACTAAGGACTTATTTCCCTATAAGTGGTCTGCTCTATAAAACCAGCCACCATAATGTACTCATCGCTGATTTGTCTGTGTCTAGTTGTAGGCCTGTTCCAGTGTTTTCTATGTGTCTTCAGCCTCCATATGATACAATATACCTTTAATTGATTTTTTAGTAAAAAATATGCAAGCCCTGAATAGAACAAGGTCCTCTGAAATGTTGGATTATCTGGGCCATCTGCTCCTATTGAAGATTTTTCAGGGGGTCTTTCTTGGTCAAACACAATTTTTCTTAACCCATAATAAATCCACAGCCTCTCATTTCCTGTGGAAACAAAAGCAAAACCTCTTATCTAAAGTAGCATATCTTTTGACTTAAATTTTGAAGTCAAGGTATTTTCAAAATATATATGTTGGATTAATCCAGCAGCATTTGTAATCAAATGTCTTTTGGTAGCTGCTGTCCCTTCCTCAGCCATCAAACAATTCAAAGGCAGCACAATAACATACAGTATCCAGACTCTCTGTGTGTTTTCCATCTTTACATGGCTTTATTTTAAACTCTATTTTTTTATTTTTATTTTCAATTTTTGTTTTGTGTGAACAGGTTTTTTTCTGTGTATCTTCAGCTAGCCTGGAACTCACTCTATAGACCAGGCTGCCCTTGAACTCATAGAGATCTGCCTGCCTCTGCCTCCCAAGTGCTGCGATTAAAGGTGTGTGCTACTACAAACAACTACTCTTTCTTTTTTTAAGGACTTTATCCTTTTTCTTTTTTCTCCCAAGTCTATGTATATTTCTAAACACACCATAAACCATTTGAAAGTTTTCTTCATCTGAATCTATCTTTACTGTATATCTCTCTCTTTCTGACCACATGAGTCTTTAATTTGCTAAGCAATATGGCTAGGATTAAATCTGTGGCTTTGATTACTGGATCCACCCTATTTTTTAGCTTTCTAAGTGTCTAGCTTCATGCCAGAGTTACTGGCAGGAGCCATGTTTATTGCTACAACTCTATAGAGTTTCAAAGTCCCTGCTATGACCAAAAAAGCATGCTGTTGGCTATTCACAAGCATCATTTAAGTGTTTGGTGGTGGGCCTCTTAAAGAGCTGTATGTTTTTTTCAGTTAAAGCTGAGTTAGGAAGTCTCTCTGAGTTAGGAAGACATACTTGCCTCTAGCAAACAGAGCCACCTGAGAAAATGCTGCTCCCAAGAAGCTGTGCTTAACTCTGTTCTTTTTGTGTCTAGAATTCCTTCCCAGACCCTATCAGGTTTTAAGTGGGTTTAGTTGTCCATGTTGGCACCATTCATTGATAAAGGTTTCTGACCCAGCAGGCCCTGCAGCCATTCAGTGCCAAAGAAACACACACAGGTCAACATTAATTATAAACTGGTTGGCCTATTAGCTCTAGCTTCTTATTAACTAATTCTTACGTCTTAAATTAATCCATAATTCTTGTCTTGTTAGCCATGTAACTTGGTACCTTTTATCAGTGAGGCATTTCTCATCTTGTTTCCTCTTGGTCTAGGTGATGAATGCAGACTGAGCCTTTTCTCTTCCCAGAATTATCCTCTTCTGTTCACCCTGCCTATGCTTCCTGACTGGCTACTGGCCAATCAGCAATTTATTAAACCAGTACAAATGACAAATATTTAGAGAGTACAAGACTGTTGTCCCACAGCACCTCCCCTATTTATACCTTATGTTAACATGGAAAATAGTCTGTTTTCTTTTCCTGTATGTGTGGGAAGAATATTTCAATTCATGGTGTCTAGTTCCAGGTTTATAAAGAATTCTTTTCTCTACCTAGGGCATCTGGGCCTTGCCGCCCATCCCTAATTCCTGAGAATGATAACTTCCTATCACTTCCTGGTATCTCTGCAACACTATCTCAAACTCACTGCACTGCCTGTCAAATTATTACTTAGTTAAGAAGCCTGG
Organism: Microtus ochrogaster; assembly: GCF_000317375.1. Taxonomy (NCBI): domain Eukaryota; kingdom Metazoa; phylum Chordata; class Mammalia; order Rodentia; family Cricetidae; genus Microtus; species Microtus ochrogaster. The sequence goes on along the minus strand of NC_022022.1, from coordinate 37,568,739 downwards.
CATTAGTTTTAGAAGCCTATTTAGTTTTTCCCAACTTTCTATATCGTTTGAGCATGAATATATATATTTCAAGCTTTCTGTTTCCTATCTGCCTACTCCACAAAATTAGAGAGCACTGGGATGTCCAGCATGTCCAGTAGCACAGACTCCTAGGTACCTTTTGGAATAAAAGAAGAGATATCTCTCTATATTAGCTTATCTAGATGCCACAACTTTCTCTGAAGCAGGCTGTGAAGTGCCTGCTATGTTGGTACATGTGCATACTTATCCATAAATATACATTTATTTGTGTATGTAAATGGATACATATATAGACACAGACATATCAACTTAGAAATCACTGCTTGTCAGCTCCTGTTTCTGTCTTGCCCAGCTGTGTTTCTTAACTATTTCTTCAGATGGGGAATACTCACCCTAGTTCCCAAAGTAGTCTGTATTCCCAATAGACACGAATGATACCTGGTACAGTCACTGTGCAGTATCTTCATCCCAGTCTTGACCACGAAGCACTACATTTTGGATGCCACTAAACAGACCAATATCCACAGCTTTTGAAGTACTTACTGAGTTCCCTAGTTGTTGTTTGCTTCCTAAGCCATTGTAGCCTAGAGATCTACATAAGATGTACACAGTCTCACAAAATCACTGCTCTAAGTGCTCTGGCCCTAAATGTAAATTCTACTCTATGTCTAGCAAGTGTTTCTCTTTCCCTGCAAATAGATAAGTTGGCATCAATTTTTAGTACCACAGTGATAGTACTACAAACAGTCCAATAGTTTCCAGTAATCTTCCTACTATAGCTTGCTTGGATTCTCCATCAACATGGGCTACAGATTGCTTTCCTCTTGAAAAAGCAGGAATCCCAAGTTTGTATTAGGTCTTTAATCACCATGTCTCAGATACTTTTCCTATGTTGATGAGCCTTTATCAACTATTATTTTAATCCTTATGAATGATTAAATGCACATGTATTTTGTTTCATAAACGTGTTTCTATAAAGGTTTACATATAAAAATATTCATCCAGGCTAATCATTTTGACATTGATTTATCAGTTTGCATCATTCAGTCAAGAAAATGAAGATAAGACCTCCTTTCCCTCTGGAATTTTATTTTTACAATAATATAAGACATTATTATTCCCACAATTGTTCTGATTATGTATTTAATACCATTCTTCTGTTAATGACCTGAAGAAACTATGAGAACTCCACAATGATGACATGGCCAATTGAAATGTCCAACCTCAAAACACAGATATTCTCAATATTTTATTAATAGGACAATTCGTCTCTGTATTCTGTGCTTACCATTAATGAATAAAGGAACTGCTTTGGGCCTGTAGGAAAGCTATAGGGGAACAGAGCAAGGCAGGGAAAACTAAACGGGATGTTGGGAGAAAGGAGGTAGAGTCAGAGAGACAGCATGTAGCCCCGCCGGAGACAGACACTGGAACTTCAGTGGTAAGCCACAGCCACATGGCCATACACAGAGTAATAGAAATGGGTTAAATTAATATGTAAGAGTTAGCCAATAAGAAGCTAGAGCTAGTGGGCCAAGCAGTGATTTAATTAATATAGTTTCTGTATGTTTATTTCGGGGCTAAGCTGCTCTCTCCTTCTTCATAGGACAACATACTTTTTTTCAGTTTTCTATGAGTATGGTACAAGGTGAGGAAAAAAAAACCCACAAAATTAACAGGAGAGGGACCAGAACTGATTAGAACAAGGACCCGGTGCCAGTGTTCATTTTTTTCGCAAGCGGATGTAGGATGGGCTGTGAGAAAGCGGGGGATGAGAGGGAAATTGGAAGGAGAAGCAGAGGAGCTATTCAAAGAGTGGGAAAGAACTAGTCTACACAGAAAGCATGGGAAAGACTGGAGGACATTTTCAATTATCCAGACAAAGGCACCGGGCAAACACTTTAAAATGGCAGAGCAGAACAAAGTCCTTGCTGGGAGGGGGTGTCAGAGGGAGTATTTGGTGGAGTTTTTTTGGCAGAAATTATTCAACTGGATCTTGTAAAATTTATTTCTGGAATTTGGAATTGGAAAGTTGGATGTAACAGAATATTTAAGTAAAAATAAGACTATGTAAAATATACCAATAGCAGAAATGTAAAGCTGCATCTTACATAACTTTTAAAACATTAATCTTATTTTTCCTCAGGAAATGATTATAATACCATCCATAGCTATACAAGAGATTAATTTAAAATTAAAATACCTTCACAGGCTGTAATTATTCTTGATATTCTGGAGATACAATGCGGTTTTGTGAGAGAAATAAAAAGAAAGTCTATAACACAATGATATGCAGTAGAAAACCAGCTGAGACTGTTTTTGAGAAGTCTTAATACCTACTAAACAGCATCCACAGAGGAAACATGTATCTTAATGTGTTGGTCATATTCAAATCCATCAGTCAGATTCAATACATTTTAAAATACCACTATATACTTAATAAATGTTATTCAGAAAAGTCTGCTGATTTTCGCTTCCCTAATCTGCAAGCCGTCAGTGCTCACAAAGAACCCCGCAGTCTCGCTTCACTTCTGGGCAGAGATTTAATAGCTGTGAGCTTTGCCGTGCTCTCCTGTTACTAAGACTTCATTACTTTTACATGCCACTCTACAGGACACTTACTAATATACTATTAAGTATTATCATAAATAATTAAAATGCAACCACACTCGACAAAATGAAAGAACAAAGTGTATTCTGTATGGCAGGCAACTTGCATGTGTGTGTTGGCCGGAGAGAGCCAAGCACATATTTTAAAAATAGAAAATCAATTACTGAGAGACCTCAGTTGGACTGCAATGGGCCTACCTCTCATTAGTGTGAGTTAGTGAGGTCTTTTCCTGGCTTCTACCTGCCAATTAAATCATAGAGTCATTATATCATTAGTAAATTGAAAAAAAACATAAAGAAAACAAGCACCAATGAAGCTGTGTCTTCATGCCAGGCTCGTCTACCCTGGCATGCTTCTCATTCCTGGTTGATTTGGTATAGCCAGCACTTTTTACCATTGACTAACTTGCAGGAATTTCCCATCTCATTAATTGGCCAACATATGTTTGGTAGCAACACAGTGTGGTCAGCACTCAAGGCATGTTGTTAAGGATGTATTATTATATATAATATTCTTCTTCTTCAGGTAGTCTACAATATATTTAAAGAAACAAAATTGGTGTGGGTCAAAAAAGAACAAGAAGACATCCAGTAAAAGATAAACTTTGGCAATTCCACACAATGACAAACAGATGGTAAAGCTATACACTGTATGTCACGGAATCCAGAAAACCCTTCCATTTTCCCTGAGATTGGATTAAGTATTTTACATGCACCTAGGTCATCTTGCATTTCGTCCCAGTTGCCCATGTACATAGCTGTCATGGAATCCATGTGAAGAAACATAACAGTGCCGATCAGGTCCAGGTTTCTTGTTCTTAGCATCACTCCCCCTCCTCATCAGCCTCAAGAAGCAAACGGAATGCAAAATGATGGAAGGCTGAATTCTAGGTAGGGCTGTATCACCCAGGCATCCTATGTTGGGTCCTACCCAGGGGTCCTACGTTGTAGGGTTTGGCCTTCAGTCTTACAGAGTTCAAAGTCAGGGAAGACTTATCTGAGGTTTGCAAACAACCCCCTGTTCGAAGCATGGTGAAGATCAGAGTGAGATGAGTGCAGGGAGTTTAGACAATTCGAAGTAAAGTAACAAGGAGTGGCTAAAATTAACATGTGTTTGTGGTGTGATTTACTCAAATTTGGGTAATAGCCAGGCTTTCTTGGCTGGTCTCACGGAAGTGTGGTTATTTTTCTGTTGTTATGAATCAGCTCATTATATCTGAAGGTAAACAACTTAAGTCACACAACTCTCACTTTGCACAATCTCTGAGAGTCCGGAGTACTTTCTGTGTTATACATTGGTTTAACACACGAAGGTAAGCTGAAGGTAACACAGGCATCCATTCGGAACAAGTTCCTTCTATTAGCAGGTGGCTGGACTGAGATGTTCCACATGCTGTGTTTCATTCCTTGACTCTATTTTTCATTGCTAATCCTGCTAGATCAGTCCAGACTCCAGCATTTTCCATCATGATAAATGTCCTCTTCTTAGGAATGGAATCTTGTCTCATCAGTGTGCAAGAAAAGTCAAGCTTGCTCTAGTTTCTAAGAGATGTAGACTTGGGCCTGAGGTAGGAAGAAGCAGCTAACCTCACCAGAATCCAGCAGGAAGATTGGGTGCCACCATGCTACACTGCTGGTACAAAACACCCCCATGACTGTCACTGTGCTTTCAATAGCTTTAAAAGATTCCTCCTAGTCCTGGATGGGTGCCTACTTCCTGCCCATACTTCAACAGCGTTTTATACCTTGGTTTTCCAGATGATCAGACAGCTACTTCTCCCCTCCCAACCCCACTTGCTGTATAATAATAGTGCTTCTCTTTGAATTGCTTGAGAATTTCATACATGTGATGTGGGATGTCCTTCTGTACACAGTGAATACGTGTTGCTTTTATTGGTTGATGAATAAAGCTCCTTTGGTCTATGGCAGGGCAGAATATTGTTAGGATTGAAAGCCAAAGAGAATACAGGGAGAAAGAGAGCAGAGTTGAAGGAGACACCAGCAGCTGCTGGAGCATTAAGATGCCAGGTATTACTGGTAAGCCATGGGCTATGTGGCAATACACAGATTAATAAAAATGGGTTAATTTTAATGTAAGAGCTAGTAATAATAAGCCTGAGCCATCAGCGAATCAATTGTAATTAATATTAAGCTTCTGAGTGATTATTTTATAAGCTGCTGTAGGATAGGGTGGGACACAGAAAAGCCTCCAGCTACATACATGCATATAATGTGTTTTGACCAAATCCACCCCTTTCCTCAGCTTAAATTTCTCTGCTATTCCGACTTCACGTGTTTTTTTTTTTAAACCCACTGTGTCCACTTAGTATTGCCCAAATGTGCAATAAATATGGCACATCTACTAGAGCAGAAGCAGCCTCTCAGGAGACACATCGCTGAAGAAAACTGACTCTACCAGCCCCTAAAGTCATAAGCTGCCAACAGCTCCTTGAATGGGGGGTGAGGCTTCATGTGCTCCTCCCCCAACCTTGCCGGGATGTTGGCTGGCTTGATCTTGTGCAGGTCTTGTGCATGCAGTCACAACTGCCATGAGCTCATGTGCAGGCACCCAGTTCTTTAAGTTTCTACCATAAGCTCATCTTCCTTTGAAAAAGTACATTGTGGAATTTGAAAGATGACTAAGTGAACTTGGTGCTCTTTCAGGTGACCAAATTTGGTTTCTAGCACCCATGCCCAGCAGTTTACAACCCTCAGTAACTCAACATCCAGGGCATCCTACACCCTCTTCTGGCCTCCATACATATGCCATGCACTCACACATATACACATAAACAGAAATGAAGTAGAAGAAAAGGGACATCATAATCTAGGCATGGTGGGTGGGTACATGTCTGCAATCTTACAGTAAAGAAGGCTAAGGCAGGAGGACTGTGAATTTGAGACCATCCTGGACTCTAAAGCAGGACCCTGCCTCAGAAAACATAAAGCACATTCTACTTCTTTCTGTACTCTGACTGGAATACTCCAGACCCAACTCTCATCCTCACCTCCAGTTTTGCATAACTGGCTCCCACAGTTTCTTTAAGTCTTAGCTTGATAATTGTTTTCCCGGGAAGACGCTCCTACCACCACCTCCACCCTAAAATGAGTTAAACTGACTCATTTATGCCCACACAATACCATATAATTAGCCTTCACATTGCTTAGCACTGGTCCTCTTAATTAATTTCCTTGTGTCCTTATTTGATGGATGCTTCTCCCTCAACACACTGTGAAGTCTAAGGAGACTGAGAGCATGCTTGCTTTCGTACATTATAGGCCAGAGGTGGCATTGGTACTTGGCAGGTAGTATGTTTCAAGAAAACTGTGTGAGTAAATAGAGAACACACAGTTCTCTGGTAATGGTGAGGTCTTCGTTTTTCCCTTTGCTGTGGCCTCAGCGTCCATTCCTAGAGCTTTTGTTTATTTTCTGCATTATACTTTGAGCTTCCAACTCCTTCATTGCAGCTTTATGTTTTCAGTTTATTTATTTATTTTTTTTACATAGTAGGTGAGAGTGTGGTAACCATTTGCTTCCAGAAAGTCTTGTATCATCCCACTAGCGGTGGGTGACATCTGAGCTTCAGAATGTATGCTCCTTGCAGCCGCAAATCAGAAGTGCAAAAGGGTCAGGAGGCCCTGAAGAAACCCTGCACGTGCAAGAACCCTGGGCTTCTTTCTCTGCCTCTTGAAAGGAACACTGGGCTCCTATTTTATTTTTCTAGATCCAAAGATTTAAAGGGAATTGATGGACCGAAGAGACAGCTTAGTGGATAAGAAGCTTACAAGTGTGAGCATGTGGGATCCAAGTGTCAGAATTCATTTAAGACAGGGACAGCACATGTCTCTGCAATCCAGCACTCCTACTGTGGATGCAGGTGGGGACAGAGGATCCTTGGACGCGTAAGTGCCAGCTAGTAACAGGGATCAAGAGGACCCATCTCAAACAAGGTGGAAAAGTAAGGATTGACACTTGGTGTTGTTTATCCTGTGACTTCCTCATCTGTGTGGTGGTATATTTGTGCCTGCACACACACACACACACACACACACACGCACACACGCACGCACGCACGCACGCACGCACGCACCCTCAGATGCATGCACTCACACACAGAAAGAAAGAGAGGGAGAGAAACAGAGAGAAAGGGAGCTGGGCTCTAGTAAAAAATGAAAGCTGAACTAAGAACAACGGACACGAAGGAGCTCCTAGGTTCAAAGTTCATTCTTCAGAGGCAGATGATAATTAAGGATTACTCACATTTACCGTCAAGCCTGAGGATTCAAGTTCAATCCCTGTTGGGAGCAGTGAGACCCCAGATCCTGAATTTCTTGTAATCTCCTGATCTGAGTGCCTACAGCTGCTCTGAGCACGAGACCTTCAGGAGTTCCTGATGACAGGAGAGTGGTTTCTGGTGGGTTTGGCTGGGGCGTGGCTATCTCTATATAATCTGCCCCTGAACACAATAAAGGGGCATTCTTGGGGAATTCGAGGATGACCCGTGTCGCTGTCTCTCTGTCTCTGTGTGTCTGTGTATTTCAACCTCCAGCCCCCTTGCCCAAAGCTCGTGAACTGGGTCCCAGCGCACAGAACACAGACACGGGGATGCGGTGCGCAGCAAATCCCTGGGACGCACATGGTGGAAGGAGGTGACTGACTCCAGCGGAGTGTCCTCTGACCTCAATAGGATACTGTGGCATGTACACATAATCCATCATAAATAATAAATTTAACGAAAAAATTTTTTAAGTTGGCTACTCAAGTTTTCCCAGTAGAATTTCTAACAGTCTGAATAGCTTGGATATGAGTTCCTAGAGGTACACTGGCTTCTCACCTTTCTTGTAGTACATACATAGGGGACTCATCATCATCCTTATGCAGAAATGACAGTAAGGGTACACAGCTTTGGTCTCCTTCATCCTTACTGCAGGAAAGTGGCCACCGTGGTGGTAGGGACAGAAAGCCTTGAGGCAGATGGTCACTGTGGAAATGGAGAGGAAACCAGCAGAAAGCATGAAAGCAGGGACCTTGGAAGACATGACTTTTCTCTCTGTGGGTGTGCTCAGCCAGAGTTCACACAGTTCCTCTGCCTCTGCTTGTCACAGGCACAGGACTACAAAAAATTGGTGACGGTGACCACATGGTCCCAGAGGGAGCAAGGGGGACTGCTTCCAATGGCATCAGCTGTAAGAATGCACACTCTCTCTCAGGGGGAGAGGCATCAAAGCCAGCCAGGGACTGCCAGAAGACTTGTTTCTAGTCCTCTTTAGCGTTGCAATCAAATGGTAGAAAGTAGTTTTGAAATCTCCTTTGAGCTATTTTATTGTCTGTTCCCTTGTGCCACCAAAGGGTGAAGTTGATAAACTGCTAAATAATCAACCTTTGTATATTTCATTTGAAAACTTTAAAATTTTAAATACTCACTTTATGGATCTGATAAAACATGGCAGGGACTCAGTGCTGTCCTCATTGAACTCCTGTGGTGGGTGGATGGGATATGTTTGGTTTAATGGCACACTGAGGGGCTGTCCCTGGCCTGGCTTACTACCCTAGTCTATGACTCACTGATTGGAGAGAGCGATGACTCCTGGGAAGCAATGATTTCACATTTTTCCAGGGAAGAGGCTGAGCCCAAGATAGAAGGAGAATATAGTCTTTCAGTGTTGATTGGGCAAATAAATCATGTTTATTGGGAAAGAACTGCACAGATGGAAGTAGATACAGACTAGGGAGGAACCCAGTATCATAATCATTTAACACCTTGGAATATCGATGCATTCTTTTGAACACAGGGATTGAACCTGAATTTCTTTTTTTTCTTTCTTTCTTTCTTTTTTTTTTATCTCTGTGCAGTGTTCAGTATGTATTAGATACTCAATAATGCATCATTGTTAGATCAATACACCGATGAGTAAATAAGACAACTTGGAGACTCTCAGATGGAATAGTGCTTTTTTTTTTTGTTGGTTTCCTAAGGTGTCTATTCTAAGTGTCTACTGTGTGGCTTGGTCTGCAGGAGCTCATGACCTCGCAGCTCTGGGGACTGAGCATCTGTCGACAGGGTGCCAGCATCATTATGCTCCCACTGGGGAAGGGTCTGCCCCAGTCTTCTGGAAGTTTCTTCCTTTGTGGCCATACAGGGAATGAAAATCCTCATCTGTAGATATTTTCTCTTCATGTATGACCAGTTCCAAATTTCTTTCTCCTTTTTTTGAACAAAAACAATGGCTAAATTGAATTAGGAACCTAGGCTACTTCGTTTGGATCTCTTCTTAACTATGCCTTCAAGGTCTTTGTTTGCTAACTAAGTCATATTTTAAAGAGGTTAGGACTTCAAGATATAAATATAAAAATTGGGCCAAACATAGTTTAACTCAAAACACTTTCTCTCTTGTACCATGAATACATTTAAAAGTTGAATTAAATAATATATATAGAAATTTTATTATATAACTATTCAAAGAATATTCATTTATTAGATGACTATAAACAGGCAATTCAAAAGACACGGATTTTGAACTCTATGCAGGCATAACAATAACATAGAATTTCCTCTGAGTCAATAAAGATAGCTGTTATAGAAGGTCTTTCAGGAGATTTTAGCTCCTAAGTTCTTTGTGTCTCTTAGCTACCTATTAGAGGTACACCTCTTCTGAACCTTCCATAATGCTGCATATTTAAATTACTCTTTCAGAGTACTACAATAGTTAAGCCCAGTGATTTCCTTTTCTTTAAGGAGTTCAGGAGTATGGCCCTCCAGCTTCCATCAGAGAAATGTTTTACATTCATGAGCTCAAGAGTCATATCTGCGTTGCTAACTGGTGAATTCCAGTAGCTAATACAGTGCTTGGAACCAATTTCTCAATAACAAGCCTAGCATGTTGGTGCACACCTTTAATCCCAGCACTCAGGAGGCAGAGGCAGAGGAATCTCTTATAGTTCCAGGGCAACCTGATCTATTTAGAATCTGAGGTTCAAGGTAGCTATGAAACCCTGATTAAAAAAAAAAACCAAAAATCATAAATAATTATTAATAGGGGGCTGATGAGATTTAGAGGTTCCTCTGGCTATATTTCCAGAGGACCCAGGTTCAGTTCCCAGCACCCACATGGCAGCTCACAGCTGCTTGTAACTCTAGTTTCAGGGGATTTGATACCTTCATGCAAATGAAAGTAAAGTTAAATAAATAATTAAAAAGAGTTCTTAATAATAGTAGACATTTTCAATTATTTATTTTGAAAATTATATTATAATAAAACAATAATTATAATAGTTTATATTTATAATAAAAATGAATTTGGTAAATATTGAGTTCAATGGATGTACTGATTTTAATATTACTTCTATGAATTTTTTAATGTATCCAGATCTGTAGATGGAAGTTTCTGTCCCACCTCGTCCTGCAGCCATCCAGTATGAAAGAAACACACCGAGCCTAATATTAGTTATAAACTGTTTGACTTATTAAATCAGGCTCATTATTAACTAGCTCTTACTACCTAAATTAGTCCATAATTCTTGTCAGTGTAGCCATGTGCAAGCCTAGACTACTTTCAGAGACACTGTCTCAAGACAGCAAACAAACCAATAACAAAAAGCACACTCTGGTGCCAGAGTTGGGTGCAGGAAAGGGCTTTCCTGGCATGGCTTCCATTCCTAGCACTGAAGAAAAGGAGGGGAAACATGAAACATATGAACTATGTGGGAAATGACAAGAAACTCAGTCCATGGTCTTTCACACAGTCAGAGAAAGCCAGCATCCTCCTGTGGATGCTTGGAAAGGGATCTTGGTGTATATTTCTCCGTATAACTTTTACATAGAGGACTGTGGATACACGAGGTGAAAGCAGTTTAGAGAGTTGACAACATGAAAACATTGGGTTCTGCCTTGCTTTGATTCCTGGGAATGGATCATGAAAACAGTGAAGAAGCTTATGAGTTATAAAGATTATTAAGTTCCTTCTTGTTACTGAAGGCCCCAGAGAAAGTTGGTCTTTTTTGGTGACTTTAGGACTTTGGCATGAGTCCTTTATTTACAAGGTCTGAAACTGAAACTTGTTCTGGAAAACTGGCTACAGGGTCTTGTCTGGCTATGCCCAGGGCACCAGCCCTGCTCTCACTCGCAAAAGCTGAACCATGAAGGAGGCTGGAACTTGGAGTAACAATATCCCAAGCCTGTGAAGTTAACTGATGTTTAAAACATTTTGATCATTTGAGGGACAGTTTTAAGTTGGGGGCAGGGGGATCCCAAAGGAGGTATGCCTTCCTTCCCACCAAACTCAGGGGACCCTTTACTGTTCAAAGTGCCACAAGACTTTAGTCCAGAATCAGAGGACTGTTGGAGCAATCTTTCAGGGTATAGAGGGGCCTTGTTCTCCCAAGCAGTGAAGGGAGCCGACTTCTTCCAACCACAACATGAGAAAATCATATCTCCCTTAATTTCCCTCCTACCACCTAGCTTCATTTCTGAGACCATTCAGTTCTCTGAGGCTGTAGCCTAAAATCAGGGAAGCTTTTATCCTCCCAAAGAAGAAAAGATTTTCATTTGACAGAAATACCATTCGGAGTGATTGATTTTAAGCTCTGAACTCGTACCTAGAGCCTAAAATGCAGGCACTGCCAAACGGGTTGGGATTTGAAGTTAGAAGGACAGAGTGAGTTTCTGAGTTGGAATGTTTTAAGCCTTGGGGGCAATTGCTTTTCTCACCTATCCCTCAAGAAACGGAGGAAGGGGAACATTTAAGAATTAAGAAAAGAAATTCTAGGGCTTTTGAGTTCCTGCATCTTGCTCTGCTAGAGGAAGAATCTCAGTTTGCATTTACTCTGGGAGACTTTGGTGAGGAATTTGATGAATCTTTTGGTAACTGTGAATTGTTTGAATGGAGAGTTGGAGAAGACAAAATAAACAATAGAGGAAGAAAAGCATACGGAGCAGTCACCTTATTAAGGCTGGACTTACTAGCTATGTAGGTGTCTGAGAGTATAATGGGCCTATTGAAAATAAAGAAGCCATTTCCAGGCTGTGACTAACAGGACTTGGTCTACTGGAAAAAATTCCTTTTGAAGACTCTTCAAGAAACAGTAAGTACAAACAACAGTACCAGGATATTAGGACATATAGTGTTCATGCACTTTTTTATTTTGTGGACTGTGGTTTTTAACGGATGGATTTACCCATGACTTACTTCTTCTTTTTCTTCCCCCACCCCACCTTCAGGCATGCTGAACAGTTTCCTTGTGTGCCATTTTAAATAAAAATATTTGTAAAGGGAACACAATGTTAAGGGAGATATATAAATAAGACAAGTGTTAATTGCAGTGTCTAAAAGGAGAGTCTTCATGCTGTAAATCGTGCTGTGACTGCTTGCACAGAGAAAGGGACAGTTACCATCTCAAGTTGTACCTTCCATCAAGTCATGGGACATAAATCTTGCCTATAAATGATCAGGAGGTACTGTACTGTGTAACTTCTACAATGTTCATAAAAGGAATTAATGAACAAATAAATATTCTTTGACGGATGAGATGGTAAGAATACAGCTTTTAAAAAAAGCCTTCCTCTACAGTTGGCAAGAATATCATAGAGGTGACATTTCTTTGAACAGTGTGCCTGGTCTCACAGAGAGGAAATGCTTAGAGAATAACCTGAATGCCTGATTTGAGAGTTGTGACATAAGCCAAGGCTTATGTGACTGTCCATGGGGGACCTGGCGCTGGTGGTGAGGAGGCAGGACTGGACTATTTGCTTACATTCTGACTACAAAGCCACCGATTTACTGGGAATTCTGAGACCTAAGTATTTATTTGTATCCACAGTGAGAAGGTTGTTGAACTTCATTATGAGTAGAACTAACCTTCTAAACATAAAAGAAAAAAAATCTCTGAAGAAAGATGAGCTTCCCTACAGAAGTGCTGGAAGAATAGCAGATCTATCAATGGACTATATCTTGGGGTAGGCAGTCCAGAAGCTTTCTAAGCTTTTTGGCTAAGATGCATATGCAATGAACATTGCTGGGAAACACCTTGGTGGATGCATGTTTCTTGGCAGGCATCTAAGTGACTCTGGAGCTGATGATAGCCATTCTAAACTCTGTATTCTTGTGAGTCCATGAAAAACTTTGCCATTGATGAGTGAGCCCTACTATTTCCAAACAGGATTTCAGGTGTCTCTGGGAATGAATAGGGGATTGGTTCCAAGATTCCATGAGGTATTGAAACCCATGGATGTTCAAGTCCCTTACATAAAATAGCACTGGATATGTGTATAACTCATGTCCATCCACCCATATGCTTTCAATAATTCTTGGGTTTCTTGTAATACTTAATATATTACACATACCATAAACATAGTTGTTGTATCTTATTGTTCAGGAAAAATGTCCAAAAAATGTCTGTATATATTCAATACTTAAAGTATTTTTGATTACAGTTGGTTGGCTTTGTGGGACAGAACCTGCAGATTTAGAGAGAAGACTAGATTTCTGCTTTATCTTTTCTTTGTACAGCATCTCTGTCTTCCATCCTCATTCTCTTGGTCCTATGTGCTCAGTGACCCATCCAGTGAAGTGCAAGGCGAACCTAATTGCTTAACGAAGCTCCCTAGTTCTCTATCCTCTAGAACTTCTCCACAGAATCTGATTACACAGGAAGCCCACTTTCTCAAAGCTTTCCCTTCTCTTTATGTTACCCTCCAAAGCAGACCTAACTGTTTATAGATCAAGGATGATATATAGTACATGGAGATTATGCTCTATCTGAATATATAAGAAGTTGAGTTTAAATTGTGTAACTTAAAAAGCTTAACTCCTTGTTTATACGTACCAAGTTGAAAACAATCATTTACAATTCATTTACCATTTTAAAGTATATCACGAAGGACCTTAATAGTTGGATGCTTTATTCTTCAGCCTGTTGGCGGTATTTTCTGTTCAGTAGCTGTCCTCTCCTATTCTTGTTGGCAGTGTGCGAATCCCACTTCCACTTGTCTGCAGCGAAACTTTGTCAGCCAGTTTAGTAAGTCCTCGTCGCTAATGCAATTCCGGCATAATTATAATTTCTAATTGTAGTCTACCACGTGGGAATCCAATTTATCATCTATCAGTATTAATACTTTAGCACCAAAATAATGTGGCTCAAATAAGTAACAGTGAATTGGGAGCTATGTCCAAGTGGAAGATACTAATAAAGCCAAATAACAGCCAGGGTGTGATGAGAATCATTTGGGGCGCCGTGCTCTGTGCAATTCTGGAGATGGCACAATACGCCAAAAAAGCGGCCTCAAAATAAACACGCTTTAAAATTCTCCAAAACTGTGGAACAATCCAGCCAAAAAGTGACTTTTAAGATGATAAAAAAAGAGTAAGTGCACCTGGTGTTGTGGCTATAAGATCAAATCCCCCAATCTGCCCAAGGTTTGAATAGCAATACATCTGAGAGAAGCTGGGTGTGTCTCCCCCGCTTTCTGTTTACTGTACTCGCTAATGTAAATTCTGAAGTCTGAAGAAACGCATGTACTTTTCCTTTCCTATAGCTGCTCTGTGTAGCATAAGGTGGACAGATAGAATGTAGGCTGAATTTAAAGACAGAATTTCAGTTAAATTTGAATTTTGGATAAACAGCAAAGAAATTGTTGGTTTGTGGTTTTGCCACAAGCATTACATGTGGTAACCTATTTGCACGATTAAGTTTGTGTTTCCTACAAAATCATATTTTGAGTGAGTATCTTCCAATTTGGAATTTATGTGGATAATTTATAACCACTGAAAAATCAGTGAGTCTACATGAGCTTGTTTGTGCCTAGGTGAGTGTGTTTGCATGGTTCTACTCACCCAAATTATTTTGAGATAATTTGAGAGGGTACCCCCCCCAAACTGATGGTGTCTTTTTGGTTTTTATTGTTACACACACACACACACACACACACACACACACACACACACACACAGCCTCTCTCCTTTTATATCTATATATATATGCTCAAGTTTACAAATATAACCTGATGAGTCTTTATTTGTCATCTGAATTATATGATTCTAGAGTCTACCACTTTGTATTGGATAGGTAATGAGGAGAACATCCCTGGGGGAAGCTAATTCTACCTCTCTCAGCAATCATTAGTTGCCTGTAGTTTGTTGTCTAGCTGGGACCCCATGAGATTTGTTCCTTTAAGCATTAGCATGCCTACTGATATTGTTGTTGTTCAGGCCTTATTTGGTAGCTTTGCCTTTCCTTTCCTTTCCTTTCCTTTCCTTTCCTTTCCTTTCCTTTCCTTTCCTTTCCTTTCCTTTCCTCTCCTCTCCTCTCCTCTCCTCTCCTCT
>NC_022022.1:37542441-37553690 GCF_000317375.1 Microtus ochrogaster | reverse complement strand
TCTCTTCTCTTCTCTTCTCTTCTCTTCTCTTCTCTTCTCTTCTCTTCTCTTCTCTTCTCTTATTTTCTTTTCTTATAAAAGACAACTGTTAATTGGGTCTAGCTTACAGTTTCAGAGGGTTTTTTTTAAAAAAAACTATTTTTATTGTTTTTATTGAGGTATATATTTTTTCTACTTCAAGTTTCCTGATCCTATTTTTCTGCCACCGTATCTATATGCTCCCCGAGCCTTGCATGCTGAACTTGTTTTGTTGATGTATCCACTGCTGAGATCCTCATGATCCTTTGATCCTTTCATTGTGTTCAGTTGTGGGTTTCAATACTGGCCTCCATTTTTTCTTGAAAGGCTTCTTTAATGAGGGGTGAAAGCTACACTTTCTTATTGATATAAGGATGAGCTTTAGATAGCAATTAGGAATTACGCTCGTCTAATAAAGAGACAGTGGAAGGTTCTTTTCTAAGATCCATGACCTCACTATCTTTGGATATGTTTCTAGTTTCTACCAGTTATAATTTCTCCCCTATTGAGTGGGCTAAGTCCAGTTAGAGAGCTGTTGGTTGGTTACTGCTAAAATACGAGTGCCACTATTGCATGCTTAGGAATATCTTGCTATACTGGTCTTTGGTGTAGTTCACTGGCATCAAAGTTAGATAGGACTATGGGTGGTTTCTCTTCTGTAACAGCTTTCATTGTCCTTTCTGGTACTATGGAAGACATGCAACAAGAAGAGCCACATTGAGTTATTCAAGTTCTGGGTTCTAAATGGGTGGAGTCTTCAGCACCCTCAGCCCCTGAGAGGTAATGAAGCATATCAGGTAATCTTTATTGTTTGGGAGTTCTTAGGCTACCTTAACCAACAGGTGAAACTAATTTTTCTTGCCTAGAACTGTTTTTTTTTCTTTTTTTGGGAAAAGTCTCTGGCTTTTGTGTGAAGCTTTGTCAGACCAAGTGTTGTAACTATATTTATATGTAGGGGAAAACATGATCTCTTACTTGACAGAAAGAAGAATTTACTTCACTACTGGACAGCTCCAATGATTAAAATTAAAAATTAAACAGACGAACTTTTCTAAACCTTTGCACCCTCTCTGGACTAGATTATGCCTATATATTACTTTAGAAGACCTCTTCATAATATTTAAGATAGATATGGTGTTTTAGCCTTGATCCTCAACTTTAGTATTCTCAATGTTTTACTTTGATTTTCTTCAGGATGAGAAAAATCACCATATTTTTTATGCTGTCACCCACAATGACTTAGTTTGGACTATTCTTAGATCTCAGTATGGCTTAATATTTTTCAATCTGTTTGTCCTATCAATTACTTTTACTGTTAGCCAAATGTTTGAAAGGGCACCTTAAGGATCGAGGGATTTCTTTTGGCTCATGGATTGCAGGGATATACAGTTCACACTGGCATCAAGGCATGACAGCAGGAGACAGCATAGGTACTCCTAACATTCTTGTAGTGGTATGGAACTCAGCTTCCTAGTTGAGAGCAGAGACAGGAAACAGGGACTGCCTATAAAGAGAAAACCTGACATCTACCCTTCTGTGGCTCATATCCTCCAACTAGGCCCCCACCTCCCCAAGTTTCCACAACCTTCCCCAAATCAGAAACCTGAGACCCAGTGTTTCAATATACAAGGCAGTTGGGAGCATTTCACATTGATACCGTAGCATAGACCTACTAGGAATAAGCCTAATCCAGGTATATGAAAGTGGTTCATGAGCAAAATACAGATCCTGGTTTTAGAGTTACTATTAAAGTACTGGAGATATGGAAATGCCTGTATTGTCCAGGACATGAGTAATAGTCAGAAGACAAGCAACATGAAAGAGACTGGGCTGCTTTGATAGAGTAATAGCCGAGGAGACGCCTATGGAAGTCTCGGTATCTGATGGATGAAATAATTAGTGTTATTGGAAGTCTGTTTCCTGAATCCTGCCCTGACTCATAGTAAATTAAAAATAAATGTGGAGGTGTTGAGCAACTCGGTCTACATTTCTTCACCTCTACTCATTAATGTGATGATATTTGGTAATGCCCAAAGTCCCATTTATACACTCATCTTGGAAGTTCCCTGACTCACTCTATCCTCTGTTCTTCCTTAGTTAGCTCACTGCTCTCCTTTGGTGACATTTTCCAGGGATCCTTCCAGTCTCTTGGTCCGTATGCATGAGTGGGTTGATGGTCTTTGGAAAGACCACAGGGGCACTTTCTCTTACCCATTTCCTTTTCTCTGTCACCAGTGACACTGATACTCCTAGGAAATGACCCCAGGCCATGTTCCCTTTCTCCGGTATCTTCTGCTCATTCTTAATGGGCACATTTTAACCAGAGTATAAACAATAGAGCTTTGTCTCCATTTGTGTTCATGCCTGGTTATACAGTTAGAACACTCCAGGGAGGTAACAGTTCCTGAACTGGAACCTTTACATCCTCCCATCTAGACACTGGCTGAAACGCCATTGTTTACAGTAAATTCCAGGTTCCTAATCTTGAATCTGAAGCCTCCCTGGGCTACCTTCACAGTTTCCTTCTGCTGCCCCATTTACTATCATCAAGTGAACATTCTGCTTTCATTCTTCTCTAGGGTTCTCTTTATTTGGGATACAATGGGGCTTGATACATATTGATTCACCACTTAGTGTGTGTCTGACATATTGCCTCATTCCCTGTATTTAAAAGTTCCTAACACAGGCGGTGGTGACACAAACCTTTAATCCCTGCACTCAGGAGTCAGACACACAGAGCCAGCCTGGTCTCTACAGTCAGGGCAGTAGAAATCCTGTCTTGAAACATACCAACCAGCCAACCAACCAACCAACCAACCAACAAACAAAAACTCAAAATTCCTCAAAGCATAGCCTCTTTGGAGATGCTGCTTTTAATAAAATGCTTTTCCAAAGTTACAGTTGCTTATATTTGTTTGTAGTGTCAAATAAAATATGAAGTAATAAGAGAGAAAGCCCTTCATTAAGTGAGAAAACTGAATATTCCATTCAAGTTTAACTTCACACTGTGAAGCATGAAGAGCTCTTTCTGTTCAGGACCCCGATCTCCCACAGAAGGCAGATGATCAGCAGGCACATCTGAGATCTCACCATGCGAATGACCCACAAAGTCGTTCTGTTTCAGCAACTAACATTAGTAAACAGAAATGAAACAGCCATGTTAATCTTGTTGCTAATGGAATATCACACAAAGTGATCTGAGTATTCTCCCAGGTCTGCTGTGTTCTTTTCTCCTGAATTATAAACTTATCTAACTCTAACTTATTATTAGATTGAAGAGACAGGTAACCTTATGCATTAATGGAGATGATCACAGGGGGAAGTTTCAGAGCTCAGACCCCTGCCCAGATGCTAGGTCTTCCATGTCTGGAAACAGTCCTTGTGTATATTTATTCTTCTGTCTCCCTTGGATGTTCTTCTTTTTCCATGGATGTTCTGTGGTTCTCCTCCTCTCTATGTTTCTTCCTAAATTCTACCATGGCAGCCTGGGCATGCATCCAGCATCAGTAAATGAAAATGTCTTTTTGCAGCTTCACCTCAGCATCACATACCAGCAGTTAAATGCTGCCCCTCCCACACCTAGCATATACAATATCAATGGGATGCTTCTCTCAACTTCCCTACACCATGAAGGTGTTTATATTTGTGTGGGACATTTAAGCAATTCCAGTCAATGGGCTTTGGCCTGGAGGTGGAGTGGGGGGCATCCCAGGCTCAGAGCAGCCTCAATTGCAAACAAGAACCCCACATGACCTCAGCGCAACTCTAGTTGCTTAACTCCGTGCCTGACTTTCCTTAAGCAGGTCATTCTCGGAACTACGGGGCAGTTTGATAAGCTGGGATATACTAATTTATTGGCCATTTAAAAAAGAGGAAATTTTATTATGGATTACTCTGCTTTCTTGAAATGTTTTCTTATAATTAAAAACATCTGGAAGGCATTTTAATATATCATAAACAAGAGGAAATCCAAAACACGTGACTTCAAGAAAATGATGCAAATAGAATTCCTTGCCAAAATTTACTGTAATCTGTTTTTCTTCCCCTCTCCCTCTTCTGGTGGGTGTGTGGAGGTGGGAGATTCAAGAAAGAAGGGTAAATGAGAGAGAATATTGGGGATTCTGTAGAGGATAGACTCATTTTCAAATTAGTCCACTGCTGGGTTTGGCCAGTGTTACAAGACATTACACACTGGCAGACTGAAACAGCCTTGGATTCTTTTAAAAATGCAGTCATTTTACTGGTAACTTTATTTCTGAAATGGGCAAATAATTAAATAAACACAAATGAAATTAGAAGATTGTAATCGGGAAATCAGGAGAGTCAGAGTGGAGACCTCTTCCAGGGCGATCTTTGGTAAAGAACCGATTGTTTGCTTGAGCTGTGCTCTTCCTTCTCCGTCCATCTTCTATTTGGATAACAGCATCATAAGAGCTTCACATTTTTAATAGCGACTGTCCAAAATTGATGCTGAGATAGCACTTTAAAGATTTCCTTCTCGGCCTTCTATCATATGTGGCATAATCCTAGGTACAACATAAATGATATGTTCTGAAGATCTCCCCCTCCTAGTCCACCCCCTTCCTCCTCCTCCATCCTCTGTTTGTTTTCTTGAGATAGAGCCTCATCCTATTCAAGGCTGGCCTGAAGTTTGCAATGTAGCTCAAGCACCAAGCTGACTTCAGACTTGCAGTAATCTTCCTGCCCCAGTCTTCCAAATGCTGGGATTCCAGGTACAAGCTGTTGTGCTTAGCTGAAGACTTGCTTCCTAAATATGGAACTGTATGGAAAGTAGTCATCAAACACAGGAACTGCATCCCTTAAAGCCATGGTTAAGAGGCCACCTCACCCCACATACTTGCCCCTCCATAAAGTGAAACCAACAGTAACATTGGGGCCAGCACTTTCCTTATTTGGCTTCTAAATCTTCAACACACACTTAATAATTTCATGAAAATAACAATGTACTTTTTTGTTTGGTGTAGGGTCTACTTTAAGTGTATAAATAGTTTATAAAAGATCATTGCACTGCTATAAATCTATAATTACACAAAGCGTATGAAAGAAACAGTAGCATTTTATACAATGCAGGGACCTCTTATTTTCCTGGCTCCATTCCAGGTTGGTGCTATGGGGGAAATTCAGAGGAAAGGGCAGATGAACGGTGTGTGCAGATCCTGACTTGACATCATAGCAGTGATTTCTCTGAGTTTCATGCTCCCCTCTAGGATGTTGATAATATAACCCCTATTTTCTGTGAATTCGCTTAGGTAATTCGTGTACTAAGGGCTTGAATGATTTCTAGCATATGACAGAGTATTGGGTGATACTACTGTTATTACTGGTGCTGTTATATCTGTATTGCTATTGTTGAAATAAATCCATAAAGGACCAGCTGGCGACAAGCCATTTTGAGTTTTGTTCTCATTCTCTTTGTGTGTATTTGGGAGGGGTGGATATTCTGTGTTGCCTCGTTTCTGTGCAAAAAGCTGATCAATTGACTTAATGGCCAATGTATCCTCTTTGCCACATGCAGCTGTGTAGAGGTGGATTCTGATTTCTGCCTTTCAGGCAGATGTGGACACGTTAGGAGGGTCAGATCTGGCCTCACTCCTCTGTCCACAAAAGAGAGCAATTAAGTTCAACATATCTTTTTATCCATCTAAAGCCATACATTGTGAGAGATGCTGAGGACAAGAAATGAATGAGTCAATCATCTTATTAGACTAGAGGAGCTCTAGAAGCATGTCTCTCCCAGCACAGGGGTATGAACAATGGACAGGCTGAGATCATTCATGCCAAATGTCCGAGTGGAAGGTGGGGCAAAGATGGAAGAATATAGCCTGCCCTCTGTATTTGCAGTTTTCACGTCAATGGACTCAACTAGCCTTGGATAAAGAACGCACATGCTGGCCATGGCAGTGCATAGCTACAGTATCAAGGCTTTGGAGGGTGATTAAGCAATTTTGATCAAGCTAAGGCACACAATGAGATCATACCTGTAAAAAATGCATCTATATGGTGTAGAGCAGTTATTTATTACCATTTGCATTATAATTAGGTATTTGTTATGACTGAGCAGTGACTTAATGCACAGGTTGGAGTCTCGCTATGCGGTCTACATACTCACTATGCAGTTTATGGAAAATGCTGAACATCAGTCAGTTTAGGCAACCACAGGTAGAGAAATCCTAGCACAATCCCCCACCCCTGCCTCACAGACACCAAGGGACAACTGGACTTGACTGCAATGAGGGAGATTGAGATAAAAAGAAATAAATATTTAGAACTCAGCCTATACATATTATAAGGACAACACTTCTTTTAAAAAATATCCTGAGACTATCCAGGTAATTACTGTTCATATAGGCCCTATTAGGAAGCTTTCGATTCCCAGATTGTTGAGAAAAGCTATAAAGAGGCTAGGGGTGAGGAGTGATATGTGCCAAAATGAGAACTGGGGTGGATGCTCTTTTGAAATCCTGGCTTGGCTTCATAGTAGCAACGTCTCTAAGTTTCATATGTCTTCTAAGATGGAATGATATAGCCTCTGTAATTCTCTGACATAAAACATCAATCAAATTGCTTAACCTGCTTTGAGTTCCCCCTCTACAGAATAAGAAATGAAATATAGTCAGGATTGTTGTTAATGCCAGTGTTGATTTATTTTAAGAATCTATCAGGTGATATGTTTATTAGTATTGGTCACTGTTTTCATTAAGAAGGACAAAAGACAATATGGAAAAATCATGCCCAGTACTAAAACACAATTGATATCCATTATAAATTAATATGCTTTGCTATGTTAGTTAGTCTTTGCTCATTAAAGATAACAGATAGCTTTGGAAAACTTTTAGAAATTACTTTATCTACCAAAATGGATATATGTTAGAAGTTTTAACTACGTAGTATACTCAAGAAATTTATTAAAATAAAGGTAGATTTAGGTACTTTCAGAAGTGACAGTCAGTCAATGATTTATAAAATTTGTGTTAAACTAATGTTAAAGTTGGGGGGGGAGCTCATTTTAAAACCACACCTGAAGTAGATAGTAGTTAGAATATATTTAGTATTCTTCTGAGTTCTTTGTCCTTAATAGGAACACAAAACAAGAGCCTGACTAACAGCCAACTGCAGATGAGGTGAGCAAGAACAGACTTTTATTACAAAGGAAATTACAAGGCTAATTTGCATCTACTGGTTTAAACAACAGTCTACCAGCCACACTAATCTGAGCAAACAGTACATATAGACAAACAACAGGATAAGGCCAAGAGAATGCTTTTTTTATATTCTTATTTCAGAATCCCGTCTATTGAAATAGATGTCAAACCTGTGAATGGGCCTGACTATTTTATTTTAACACTAACTCCAAAATTATTGTATTTATGGAAGGTATTCTTTATAATAGCTTCTATGAGGCCAAACACAATAATTGTTACTGACACAAGAAACTTGGAGCACGTTGAAGCCTGGCATGAGAGAACTAAGATTCCACTATTAATATTTCTGTAAGAAATTCAGTCCAACAAAATAAGCAGCCAAATACAGACAAATAGTATTATTTAATTGAAAAAAGCTAATTTGGGAAAAAGATACAAGGAAGTGAAATAATATGTACTTGTATATAAAGAGAATATTAATAGCAGTCTTAGCAATTCTGTTTAAGCTCTGAAGTATTATCTGTTACCTTCCTGAGATTCAGTAATAGCTTTTTCTCATTTTGGATCTTAGCCTGTGGTGATATTCTTTAGATCACAATTTCTACTCATATAGTTTAGCCATTTACATTGTAAGGCAATATGTGCACATACATTTTGAACGGATATATCGTTTTTGCTAGTAGAACCATTTCCAGATCAGAAACTGGAACAGAGGAGGGAATCTCATGACCAAATGCTAAGAAACATATAAATTAACAAACAAAAATATAAAATCTCTCCAGAAATAATGCAAGTAAATGTATTAAAATGTAGTTCATGCTCATCCATTTACCTTTCGAATGTCAGTCACCATGCAACAGAGAGACAAGGCTAATGACTTTGGAAAGTTACTCAAGCTGCACGTGTTAACAGATGACTACTATAAGAGGTCATCAGTAGATTTTAAAACAGTGCCAATGACTCTTTCTCTGTGCTCCCTTACTGATGCTATCTCTGAAGCTATAGTCAAACTCAGTAAATAAATACACGAGTAAAGTCCTTGGGGAAAGTCCTTAATCTACAACACAGTGATTTTTATAGCTATGGGGAAAATGATCCTGAGGAAATAAACTTTCACAGAACAGCAGTAAGAATGTTATCTACCCCTCTACCTATAGTGTTGACCAAAACACAAGCAGTATGGTTAATTCATTTATTGAAAAAACCTTGAGCTAAACAGAGGACATGGTCCATTTAGGGGAATTAGGTGAGACTAGCTTCCATTCTCATGGACCCTGGAGTCTATGATTTATCCCTTAAAATCTGTCCTTTAATCTCCAAACATTTTGGATCTTTACTCTTCATCCATTATGCAAATTGTCTCAAAGATGAAAATCTGGAGCATATCTGATGGGAAATAATTTTGAAGAAGTCAGATGTTAGTTCCAGACAGAAACGTCATCCAACTAGTGGCTCACAAATTCTTAAATTGAGGGAAAAAAAAATCCCAGTTTCTTCCTTTATAATAATGTTATTTACAAAACTTAAGGACCCCTCAATATTTTTTAAAGAATATATGAACTTGTCTTCTCACTCAAATAGTTCCTGAATACAACTTGACTTTGTGCTCCTTATCTTCAAGAAGATGTTGCTTGGCAGACTGGGAGATGAAATATACTTCAAAAAGCTCATATGTTAGAAATTTGATTCCTAGATTGTGTATCCACCATTAAAATATGTATGCATCATGAAGATTCTGACCTAAAAACAGATTTAATTCACTGATAGAATCATAACTGAATAACTGTTTGGTTTCTAGGGGAACTGTGAGAAGTGGTATTTGATTGGAAGAGGTAGGTCATTGACCTGAGAGGTGCCTTTGAAAGGTATCCTTGGTCCCTGGTCTGTTTCTCTCTGCTGTCTTACAGTCAATTAACAAATGCAGTCATGCAAATTTTTCTAGTATTTTATGATCCAGCTACCACCCAGGACCTCATGGTACTGTGGTAGGTGACAAGAGCATTGAGGCAGAATGAAGCAGAACTGGGGAGATATTATGACTGATCAGGACCAAAATTAATGACAATTTTTTGAAGCAAGAAGACTCTTTGACCATGGCCAGAGATAGCCCTTAGCAAGATTAGATTCTCAGTCTTTGCCAAGTGGGTTAGAGAAACAGTCCAGCAAGAATTAGGTGGAGTAATGATAACAATAATATTTGAAGTGATCTAAAAATCATAAAAATATGACATTTAAGAAAATGAAGTGAGGGGAAAAAGTTCAAAATCATGGCCTTTGGTACCCATTGGTACTTTGGAGTCAAATAACTTCAATGCTATTTGAGCATTGAAATTTGTTCATATTTGAGTAAGAAGGAAGAACTGGAAGGAAGAATGGATGAAAGAAATAAAGAGGAAAGAAGAAAAGAAGAAAAGAAAAAGGAGGGATATAGGAGGAAAGAGCCGCTTGTTGGTTCCTGGATGCTTAGCGCTGAAATAATCACACAAAAACTGTATTAATTAAATCACTGCTTGACCCATTAGCTCTAGATTCTTTTTTTTTAAGATTTATTTATTTATTATGTATACAACATTCCTTCCATGTATGTTTGTATGCCAGAAGAGGGCACCAGATCTCATTATAGACGGTTGTGAGCCACCATGTGGTTGCTGGGAATTGAACTCAGGACCTCTGGAAGAGCAATCAGTGCTCTTAACCTCTGAGCCATCACTCCAGCCCCCTAGCTCTAGATTCTTATTGGCTAAATCTTACATCTTAATTTAACCCATTTCTATTAATCTGTGTATGTACACATGGATGTGGCTTACTGACTAAAGTCCCGGCATCTGTCTCTGGCTGGACTACATGGCTTCTCTTCGATCCCAGACTTCTTTCTCTCAGAATGCTGTTTAGTTTTCTTCACCTAGCTCTGTTTCCCTATAGCTCTGCTGTAGGCCCAAATCATTTCCTTTATTAACCAAGGATATTCACAGCATTCAGAGGGGAATCCCATATTAGAGGGGAGTAAGAAGAGAAGGGATAGCAGAATGGAGGGAGAGAAGAAAGGATGGAAGGAAGACAAGGTTCCTCGTGATGGGTCTTGGAGGGTCTGGGTATGGAGAGGAAAGGGGGTGGAGAGGGAGGAAGGGAGAAGAAAGGAAGAAAGTAGGAGAAAATAAATCATTGATGTTATGGTTAGTTTTATCAACTTGACACACTCTAAAACTACCTGTTTGTGGCTCCTAACATGGAATTGTCTGGAAGAGCTTGGTCTGGTCATATCTGTAAGAGATTTAACCTTAACTGGGTTAATTGAGGGTTAATTGAGGTAGACGACCCACTCTGAATATAAGCAGCTCCATATCATTGTCTGACCGTGGCCTAACAAAAAGGAGAGAGAGAACAGTCATTTCTCTCTTGTTCCCTTCTTCTGTCTATTGACCTATGTGTCCAGTTGTGCTGGATAAAGAAAACTAGCAAGGTAGGAAGCAAGCCAGAAAAGTACTGCCTTCTAGAAACCAAGAAGGGAACAGAATAAATGAAAGACTTTAAGTGGGTCTGGTTAGGGACTGGAGGTATGTATGCCTTAGTGTTCAGTTCACTTGCTGCTTTCTCAGGGGACTTGGGTTCATTTCCCTTCATGCACCTCAGGCAGTTCACAACTGCCTATAATACCAGTTCCAGGGGAGCTGACCTCCCATTCTGGCCTTCTCAGGCATATATACAGGAACCAACACATACACGTAAAATACAAGTCAGTGGAGAGAGAGAGGACTTGATAAAAGTATTGTAAAGGCCAGTATGGAGGTTGAGAAGAACGAAATTGAAGAAAAAAGTCATCACTGTGTCCAAACTACTGATGCCCTGGAGACCGAAGTCTCAGGGGTCATTGTTGAAATAAGAGCGGCTGAGCTGCGTCCCGCGCACCCGGCTGAGCTGCGTCCCCCGCACCCGGCTGCCTGCACGGCTAGCTTTATACCTGAAATAATTACATGGAAACTGTATTCTTTTAATCACTGCCTAACCCATTAGTTCCAGCCTCTTATTGGCTAGCTCTTACATATTGATCTAACCCATTTCTATTATTCT
>NC_022022.1:37431225-37540746 GCF_000317375.1 Microtus ochrogaster | reverse complement strand
ATGTCTGAATCTGTTTTATTGTGAATCTGTAACATTTTTTTACTATCCAGGAGCATTTCTTAAAATGTTAAGCAGTTCTTAAAAACTTAAGTTGCACCATGTATAAGTAATACGGTACCGCCTGTGTCCTGCCCAGTCTAAATTTAACTGCGCTGTGAATGCTCACATTTTCTTTTCCCCCAGCATGTTTGGCTATGATAGGAGAAAAGAAAAAGGGAAAGCACCCTAAAAATATAAATGAACGATCTTTTGGAGAAACTATTATTATTTTAGTAGAAATTTAGCTGCAAAACAGAAAAAAAAATCAAACCCTTGAAAACCTAACTAGTAGCAAGAAAGTCTGGATTCCAAAGTCAAATCTGAGGGACCTATGCACAATTTGCTACAAGCCCCGCTTAGTCAGACCACTAGAGAGAAAAAAAAAAAAAAACAGTCATGGACAGCTGTGACCAAGCAAACAGAAGAGGTGGAATGAGCCAATGTCAGTCACGGGGTCGGGAGAGTAAAACAAAGCATTTGTTTCATGAAAAGCACGGAGGTGGGGGACGAGAGGAGGCTGTGCCAAGAACAAATATGTGGGAAAAAAAAATTCTCGGAATGACTTGTTCTATCCAGCGCATTTAAAGCTGAATATAACAGAACTATCCTCTGATCCCACACTCCTTACTTCCTGTCATTCCCCGTGATACTTCCTTTTGGTCTGAACCAGATGCATTCTCCACTTCTACACGTCTAGACTCTACCCCAAGCTGGAGGACTGGCTCATCTCATCTTCCTTCTGCCTCCAAGTCTTCCTTGACTCAGAGATTTTGTTGTGGTTGTTGTTTATGCAACACCTAATACAGAGTAATAAATGTCTACTAAGTATATACTATAGGCAGTGTGTGTGTGTGTGTGTGTGTGTGTCCCTATGTGTGCGTTCCTTCTATTGTACCCGGGGGAACTGGCTATTAATATGTGATGTGTAAAGGTTATTCTCTGTCTTTGCAAATCTGCCCACCTTACCTGTGTACCTCACTAAAAGCTGATTTAAAATAATTGAATGAATGCAGCTTTAAAAATTGAATTGAAATTTAAAACAGGTTATTATTGAAGTCTTGTGGATGAAAGATACTGTGTGACAGAAGATAAAGTATAGTATATTTTTATTCAAAAGCACTTTGCTTATAAAAAAAAGATAGTATTTAGGAAAAAATGGGGTGGTTCTCCTTAGAAAGGCATCCGGAATGACTGGGAGGTAAAGTGATTTACCAGTATCTTCAGTTTCTACCATCAAAAGGTTAAGACTTTTGAAATAAATGAACTGAACCTCCCCCTATTCAGCCAGAGGCATCCATTATATCAGGCATGATTGAGATTATTAAAGTAGGAATATAAAGAGGAAAAAATGTCATTGTTCAAGAAAAGACTTTTTAAAAAAATCATCAGTGTGTAGTGAGACAAAAAAAATGTGAATTAGGATTTGTGGCCATTGTAAGGTTTTTATAAATTCAAAGACCTACTGAAATATATAAATTAAACACTGTAGGATTGAAAATATGCTTAAATGTAAGAGAGTGGAGATAGGTAGATGTTTGGAAACCCCCACTCCAGCCAAGAAAATGTAAAGGGTGTCTAAGAGTGGTTCTGAGAACATTCCAGAGGAGGGAGGCAAGAATTCAGATTGGGTGTCCTGGTTTTCCCTTAGGAAAACGCAGGAGGGAAGACAGAAGCTGGTGTGGATTGAAACACTCAGAGCTGGCTGGTGCATGCTAACTCGCAGGAAGATGTCAGCATTCTGACAAACATGCATGGTGAGTCTACAACATATCAATTAGGATGGTGTTTATAAACTGCTGGCCTATTCTGAATCAGAGGCAGGAACTAAAAGAGCCTTCTCATGCACTGACACCAACACTAGGGCGAGCTTTGAGAGGAGAAAAGGCAGAAGAAGAAAGAAAGAGATGTACAAGATCTCTTGTGACTTTGGAGCTCAAGTGACTCGGAGCCCAAACAGGTGCCTGAGTGGATGACAGGGTCTGGACAAGGCATCTGCCACAAAGAGGCTTGGGACAGAGGAAGAGAAGCAAGCTCACCAGCTCTTCTCAAGAATCAGTAACAGCCCAGACTCAACAGCGAAAGCTGAATAGAGCAGTTCCTTGAAGATTCCTAGAAGCCCGATCCCCATCCTGCCAACCCTATAAAAGAGGTACTGCTGGCATGACCCAAAGCATTCTAATGCCAGGTGCTGGAGACTAAATTCATCCCCAGTGCCTTTGTCAGCACTCAAACCAACAAAGTCACAAAAGACAACAGGTAGCCTTCTTCCTCTTTGCAGCTGGGAGGGTTGGAGGGTAGAAATGCTCCCACGAGCCCAAGCTCCACCCCCAGCAATAGGAAAGGAAGCTGGACAGTTTCAGTAGGAAGCCTCTATAGTGAATTAACTGTTTACTGCAAGCACTGTGCTAAATATACCAAATCCTTATACAACTGTCCAGTACGCTGTGGCATTCAGGGCTTGAAAGTTGAGATTGATCATGGGCACAGAGTGGCAACAATTTTGGGGCACATTTTGAATGACATATATTTTCTTATCCAAACTAACTGGGAAAGAAGAAAAGGACTGGGAAATATGGTTTTTCTCCAATCGTTTTTAGGTTGCCATGGTGTTTCTCTGTCATTTCTAATCTTGCAGTGAGAATAGTACGTGGAGAGAAAGCCTTTTTCCTTTGCAACACATAGTAACAAGAGAGAAGGCAGAGTGGCAGCTGGAGATGAAGCAAGGCATGATGTTGTATCGTAAGATTCAAGCTGAGTTAAGACTACACAGTGCAACTGTTTGGAAATGGTACAAGTCAAAGTACTTTTGGCACCAGGAGCATCAAAATTGAGGAGAAGTTTATTTCCTAAAACAGAGTTTGTTTAAGTAGAAATTAATTGGCCAAGTTAGTATAGCATCTAAGAAGTTATTCTCATTTAAAAATTGCTCTAAAGCTGTGATCCTTTTGTAGATCCTGGAAATTATACATTTTGCCATTATATTTATAGCATTTTTGGCAAATGATTTATTTTATAGGAAAAAACTTTATTTCAGAAAAATACTAAAGAAATTCATTTTGTGACTGGGCAGTCCTTATGAAATGGACATACATCCATAAACCAGACAGCACCAGTAACCTAATGGTTTCTTGGAAAGTAAATATAATTTCAAGGATGAGTTGCAAAGTTGTAATGGGTAGGGAGTATCATGCAGCAGATACATGGTTCTATAAGTAATCTATACAAGATAACCTGGCTACTGCAAAAGTTCAAGGAATCTGGTCAAATTTGAAGGGTTTTTAAATGAGAAAATAAATTACTACCTGGAATTATTTCTTTCTGACTGACCCATTTTGATTCATTGAAAATGAAATTGTGGACAAAGCAGTGAGGAGCCTGTATTTACTATTGCAGTGTCTTTCAGTGCATTCGAGAAAGTCATTCATATTTATTGTCCCATTATTTTCCTTAAGAAAAGAAAGCTGCCATTTCATAACTCCAAAAATGGCACACAATTCCCTGGGAGTCTTCATTTTGAATAACAAACATATTAAGATAACTTGGTAATTGTGTCTTTTTTCTTAAAAATAAGTCCCTTCCCCTGTCCACTTCCCTACCCTCGTGAAACTGGAAGAATTTTATACACTAAACTTCATCATGATTGGAATATGTCTTAGGTAAATAAATGTAAAATTGTATGAGGAGAATGTGGAACATCCAAAGAAGAAAAAAAAGTGAGTTTCAGTCTACCACACTGCCACACGTTAATGTAAGAAGAAAAGGGAAAACTGCATTGCACATTTTTGCCTATCAGATTTCATGGAGAACTTTTCTGTGGCTCCCTGCTTCATTCTTCTAAATCCTCATACTTGCCACAGTCCACGGAGAGGCCAGACCTCACTCATGCTTGCTTAAAAGTTAGTTGATACAGTCTTCTTAAAAAAATGTTGAAATATTCCAAGAATCTATGTCACGATCATGGGTTCCACTGACACTCTTCATGTCTGGGAATCTCTCCTAAAAATAGAGGTGAGTCAGAGCCCAGATAGAAGGATCATCTTTCTTCTTTTAAAAACAAATGGTTTCATATTAGCATATTCAAATTATATCCATGGATTTCGTTAGGAAACTTTCATACATGTATGTAGCAAATTTCGATCATATTGACTCTCCCTGCTCCTCACTTCCTCCTAATACCCCCTCCTACTCCTAAAAATTCCCTTCTCAACTAGTTCCCCTTTTATTCTTATGTTTCGGTTTGGTAAGGTGATCGGTATTTTCATTTTAAATGATCCAGTGTGTGTTATCAGAGTTGCTTAGAGCCAGGAGAAAAGGTGTGGGGGTCTGCGAGGCCCCCAGGAGCTTGAAAGATTCGACAGTGCTGCACCACTGAAGAAGCCCTGACCCCGTTCACTGTGTGTAAATCCTTTGAGAGGTAGCGCCAATGAGACTTTCCCCTTTGTGACCAGGTGTTGCCAAGCTCAGTGTCGTGCAGACTCCTGCCAGTAACCACGACAGCTGTGAGTTCAGGAACGCAATGCCCACACCATGCCCAGATGTCAGTGTTTTACACTACTCAATGCCCCTTTTCTGCCTCTTGCATTCTTTCGGTCCATTCCTCTAGACGGTTACAGAGACATAAAGGAGGTGTTACAGATGTCCCACTCGCGGCGGCATTCAGCCCTCATGTACTCTCTCATTCTGACCAGTCCCTACAGTTACCACTACCCGCTACCAGAGAAGTTTCTTAAAAAGAGGATGATGGGGAAAAAACACCCACAGTCTTCTGAAAGGCAGTTGCTGGCCACGTGATGTTCGTTTAGCAAAACAGCAACAGTAGCTTCTCCACACGGGACTATGACTTCCCTAGCCACAGGGTTTTAACCAGGCTTACAGAAGCAGATATGAAGTCCCTCCTGTGGAACAGGTCTCAAATCCAATTAGGAGGCAGCTGCTCGCCCTGTAAAACACTTGCTATGATTGTACAGTAGGCATACCTCACTTGTCTGGAAAGCCCCTATCCCATTGCTCACTGGACTTTATACCCTGTAGCCAGAACATATATGTTAAAATAAAAAGTAGAAATAATATGGATATACAAAGATAAGAAACTAAAGTTTAAATGTTTTTTGCTTCTTTGTTTTCTCAATTTGAAGGTGCTAATATAAGCTCCCAAGTTTACTTCTCTTCAGGTCAATATCAAACTTAACCTAAGCCATTTAATTTTGTCATTAATCCATTTGTTTGTTAAAAGCATAGTATGTTAATGATTGATAACATGTTTTCAAAAATATGTAAAATACAAGTCAAAGAATCACCATGAATTCTTGTTTTTTAGTGTGTGTGTATTTGGAAGGGAATGGAAGAGAAATAGCCCAAAATACTATTATCAGTTTCTTCTCAGTGGTAGAACGATTTGCGATTTTGTGTTATTTTCTTTCTAAATTTTTCTGAATGTTACAAACAATTTATCACAAAACTTTCATTTATTTTAAATCAAAAAAAAAAAAAATGGAAAAATAAATTAGAAAAATATTAAAAGTAAATAAAACATTTTAATCTCAAACATCATATTCATTATAATTTTGTGGTTTATGTTCAAAGTAACTTATTTTATGTAATATTTTTATTAAATATTTTCATAAAAATGATATGAATTTCAGAAATTTTCAAAAATGGTCTTAGATACTACCCCTGAATCATGAGTAATATAAATAACACCTCAGATTTTTATAGAGATCTACATTTCTCTAAGTAGTTATATATGCACACATCATCTGCTTCTTCTGCCTGCTCAACCTGTTTTTATCATAGAATTAAAGAATCTGACTTGGAAAGATCCCTAAGAAGCGAACGATTGAAATCCCTCTTGTGTAACAGAGTTTATTATAAGTTACTGAAATATGCCCCTCAACTATGTTTCCAAATCTCCCAGCGCCATGAGGCATTTTTATTTTCTGAATAGTTTTGGTTGTTACAAAGTTCTACTTGCATTGAATGAAAATAGATCAAAAGCACCCAGGGTCCTACCTTCACACTTTATTGAGTATTAGGGCAACGGGCATTTCCAACCCTAATGTTCTATTCATGACAGAAAAGGTACCATTTATGGGAAGACAGGACCCATCAAGGGGATGGAGGGGCCGGTGCTGGGCTTTGAAAAGTTAGTCCCACAGACAATCTACATCAAAGTATCTGAGACTCTACTGGGAATCAGATCTCCAGGTCTTTCCTGAACCAGAATAAATGGAGGTAAATATCAAGGAACTTCTGGTTTTCATGATTTTCTTATTCTTAGATGTCTGAGTATGTGTGTGCAGGAACACATTTGCCACAGCATACATATGTGTGCTGGTCAGCAGGAAAGAGTGTGCCATTGTTAGACTGTAGCTTGCTTTGGCTTGACAATGGCAATTTTATAAGCTCCTGAGTTTAGTCCTCTACTGGTCAGTAACAATGTTATCATCGGGGCTATTCTATCCCAACACGAGTACTCCTATAAATACTGCTCATTCTACTGTCATTACTTCCTCAACAGAACCCTGCAGAAGACTGAAGATGTCAAAGCGATGACCATGGTCTTTGCAGAAAATAAGCATGGTGCCCAGCAGAGAAGCCTATGAAGTAGATGGTTGAGGATGGTTCACCTCCTTTGAGGGATAAATCCTGGTTCCATTGCCAGTGGCCCCACAAATTGCCCAGCCACACAACTGTCACCCACATTCAGAGAGCCAGTTCAGGCCTATGCAGGATCCTCAGCTATCAGTCCACAGTCAGTGAGCCCCCAAAAGCTCGGGTCAGCTGTCTCTGTGAGTTTTCCCATCATGATCTTGACCCCTTTGCTCATATTATTGCTCCTTCCTCTGTTCGACTGGACTCAAGGAGCTTGGCCCAATGCTTAGGAGGAATACCTCGCCCAGCCTAGATACAGGTGGAGGGCCTTGGTTCAGTCTCAACTTGATATGCCAGTGTTTGTTGACTCCCCAAGGGAGACCTTACCCTCTATGAGGAGTGGATGGGGGATAAGGTTGGGGGAAATTGGGGAGAGCAGGAGGAGGAGAGGAAACTGGGATTGGTATGTAAAATGAAAAAAAAATATTGTCTTTAAATTAAAAAAAAAAAACGAAGAAAGAAAGATTCCCTATAGACTTCAGTACTTGTAAATGTGGTCCCTAGATGCTAGCATGTGTTTATGTGTATGGAGGAGGTTATGGAGCCTTTAGGAGGTGGAGTCTTGCTGGAGGAATTATGTCACTGCGGGCAGATCTGAGCATGCTCAAATCACTTCACTACCTGTTCACTCTCTGTGAACTGGTTTGCAGTTCAAGATGTGATCTCTCAGCTTCCTCCTCCAGATGTCTGGGGACGCCTGCTCTCCTTTGGTAAACCATAAGCCCAGACAAACTCTTCGAAAGCATGCTTTTGTTCATGGTATTTTATCACAGCAACAGAAAGTAGCTACTGCAATGGCTTGGTAATTATAGTGGAGGCTAAGATTTCTGATAATCAGAGGCTACTCACTGGGGCTACCACTGGTCCTCTATCCTTCTGGGCATGAATCCCACTTAGGGATGTCCCCATGTTTAGCCTCAGTGACTCTCAGACACCTTACACATGTTGATTTGTTTTATCTGATGAATGTACGTTGATGCTTTGTGTTTCTGATATAAAATTCACATCATTCTCAAGTGAACAATGTAAAGGGTGTGGTAGCATAGTAATGTGTAACCATTACCTGAGTTTAGCTCCAAACACTTTAATAACTCCAAAGGAAAGCCACATCCACGAAACAGTTGCTTGTCATACACTCTCCTCTTGGTGAAAGATTTTGATTGTTGTGATTTTTCATGTATCTTTACTCTTGCTTGATTGATCCATTAAGTATTCTGTGTGTATGTGTGTGTGTGCATTTGTATGCAATATAGGATATGTAATTTAGTGTATATTATGTGTGGGGGAGGAGTGAGTTTGTGTCACGGCATGAGCATAGACATCATGGGATGACCTAGATGTCAGTCCTTGCTCTTTATCTTATTTGAGGCAGATTCTCTGGTTGTTTGCCACTGCAGGCACCAAGCTAGCTTACTTGTGAGTTTCCCAGATTCTCCTGTCTTTATCTTCTTTCTTGTTGATATTACAGATGATCATAACCACACCCTGCCAACCAACTAACCAACCAACAAACAAAAACTCAAAATTTTTCAAAGCATAGCCTCTTTGGAGATGCTGCTTTTAATAAAATGCTTTTCCGAAGTTACAGTTGCTTATATTTGTTTATAGTGTTAAACCCTGCTTTTCAACGGTTCTGGGGATTTGAACTCAGGTTCTCATGTTTGTTCAGCAAATACTGCTCACTTAGCTGTCTCTCTAACCTTACTTAGTTAAGGTTTTTTAATTCTGTTTGGTTTGACTATGTCAGGGTCTATTATGTTAAATATTCTACCTGATAGGTAGCTGATATAATATTATTTTATTGCTATAAAAAATAAACTTGTATACTATCCAATTCAGCAAAATATTTCTATAATAGAACATAAATTGTTTAAATTATAAACATACTATATTATGCCACAATCATTTAAGTGTCATATAAATAAAGTAAAAGGTAAGAGATTTAACCATGTAATTAATAGTAATAATTTTCCTTATAGCTTTCCAGATATTGCTTGATTCCATTGTATGCATATCACTGTCACCAAACTATATTGTATCAATCACTTCATTATATCAATAATCAGTTTTACTACTTGTTCATTAATTTTGTTTCATATATTCATTCATTTATTCATTCATTCGATATTTATTGAGTGCTTTTAAAAGCCAAAAGTCTTCTAAGAAACGAGGATTCTGAAATTAATAAATATCTACATCAGCATTTGTCAGATTGTTATTTGAAATAAATATATAACGTTCCATAAATGGTGAATAAAGATTCAGTATGATTTGACACTATTTCATCATTTTTCTACTGATGGTCAGAAGGAAATCTTTTAGCTAACATTGAGTATTTGCCACATTCTAAAAACTATGCCAATAGAGAAGCATTTGTTTATTGATGCTATGACTGAAATTTAAATCAAGCAGGATCCAACATTAAAATAATCTTGTTTCAAACTTAGACATAGCTTTTAATGAGTATATTTGTGGAGACTCAGTGACCCAAAATACGTGCTCAAAATTATGGAGAATACATCAATCCTTTCCTAAAAGATTGCATAGCAGAAGAAATAATCAAAATAATTAAAGTCTTCTTGGTGGGAGTGACAGCCATTCAAATTCACACCTAACCAATGAGTACACATAGAAGCTATTAAGAAAAATAGATATGTACCAGCTTAGGTACATTTATACCTCGGTAAGCACTATAGGAATAGCTCATCTTTCAAGTCACTTAAATATTTTGTTTCTCTTCTCTCTCTCTCTCTCTCTCTCTCTCTCTCTCTCTCTCTCTCTCTCCCTCTCTTTCTCTCTCTGTTGTTTTATTTTACTTTGTAGGAACTGTGTAACAATATTTGTGGTTTTCCATTTACATATTTGGCTATGTAGAGACCCCGGGGAATGTATCATTCTGGATAGTTGAAAATTTTAATCATTTTTGATGGAAATCTTTCTAAAATGGATTTCACACTTCTCTGCCTTCTTAAACAGAATGGATGGAATGTAATTAATCTTTTTTGATGACTTGGTTTTATCATTATGAACATTAATGACTATGCTGTGCTATCCAGAAATGATGCCCGTGACACAGACTGTGGTGTGCAGAATTGTCTACGGTCCTTTACACTCTTTCTGACTGTGTGTGCCTTGCTGGTCTTCTTGCCTTACTGCTGTATGATCTGATGCTACTCTGGACATGAAGAGTGAAGGCAGCTCAATTCTGGTGTGAAGAGGTGGACTTAGGAGAAAGAGAAAGCTGCGGTCAAATCTAAGCTGTTGGTTGGGAGACCTATTTCCTCTCCTGACCTTTGTGAAATGAACACAGAAATCCCCCTAGAAGAGATGCAATAAGCACCATGTGATAGTTCACACTCGTAGGGAAAGTTAAGTCAACTGTCACTCCCGGTCCTCTCCAGTGTGCTCATAACTGTGGAAGCATTGCTTCCCAACTGCACTGCAGAGCCAGCTGCTAGGAAATGGGTACTGAAGTTGATATGGTTGTGTTCAAACAATCAATCAAGTATTTAGCAGATGAGACTCTGCAGGTTCTGTTTGATTCTATAGATATTATGACTGTGCCTTTGGGTGCCTACACTCAATATTTCCTTCTTAACTCCTGTCTAAGAAAACCTCTGCCTCCAGAAAATAGATGGTGGCCATAGAGGGAGAAATGTGCCTTTGGTTCTTTGACATACATGTGTAATATGAAAAACACTTCATAAAGTTTAAATGTTTCAAGGTTCTAAACTTGATTTTAAAAGATCATCAAAACGTGAGTGTGATAACTTACACCTCGATTCCCAACAAAGGCAGAAAGCTTGGAAGTTCGAGGCAATCCTAGGGTACTTAGCAAGACTATGTCTCAAAAAAACAAAAAAAGAAGGTCTGGGGAGATGGCTAAAAGGGTAGAAGAACTTGATTTGCAAGTCTGAGAATTCAAATCCTAATTCCTAGCATCTACATAAAAATCTGGACATGGCTGCACATGCCTAGATCCTCAAAACTTAGGGACAGATACAGGCAGATTCCCAAACTCACTGATCATTCAGCTTAAGCAAAATGGTGAGCTTTCAGATCAGTGAGAGGTCTTGTCTCAAAGCAGCAGTTAAGGAGAAAATGTCCTCTGCTTCTGTATGCATGGGAGCACACATCTTCACACTCGTGTGCATGCACCATTCAGACACAGAAAAAGGTCAGGCCAACACCAAAATCAGAAAGACTAAGATAATCAACATTCTTTAAAAAATAAGTTATAATTATGAAGTACTTACCTCCTACTAATTACACTTATAGGAGCCAGTGATTAAATATCAAAACAACAACAACAAACTCAACCATCAAACCAAATAATCAGATGGAAAATTCTTTTACAAGTAGCTTCCACTCTGTTCTACTAACTTAAAGATAACACAGAGAATAAAATGTACAGTGTATTATAAGTCCTTTAGAGAAAGTAAAGCAGGAAGGAATATAAATAAATGCAGGGATCCAGGGAAATCTTTCAATTTTATATATAATGATCAATGGAGGCCCCACGGAAAAGCTGACATTTGAAGAAGGGCTTAAGTAGAGGCCTTAGCAGAGTTAGCATCTCCAGAATAATCATTTAGGAAGAATATAGAAAAAAGTAGCAAATTTCTGTGCTCAAGAACCAGCAAAGGGTCTCAGACGTGAGAACAAAATGGTATGCCAGTCAGATACTGCTAAGAGCAAGAGAGTTAGGGGAGGCTTGAGATGGGATGGGTTCCGAAGGTAAACAGTTCTTCTGAGATTTAGAATGAATATTTCAAATGTGTAGTATTCTTTTAAAGAAAAGTGCTTCTAATTGTCCTTATTAAAAGTCAGAGATGATCAGATAAACACATAAGATAAACAAATTTAAAGTGGAAGTTAGAAAGCTTAAGTAAGACCCAAATAAAGTTTCTCAGCTTGAGCTATTAGCAGACAAAAACCACACTAAAAGAAAGTAAAATAAATGTGGTAATGGATAACAGCAAATAATTGATAAAAATTTTTCTATGGAGAATAATTGATGAAACAAAACCTGGTTCCTTGAGCAATTTACTAAAATTGATAGAGATAAAGGTACCATATTAGCAGTAGAAGAGATTATACAGTTTCCTGATATCATGAATAAGAAAAGATGCATCACTACAGACTCCACAAATGCACAAAGGAAAACTATGAAATCTTAGTCTCAACAAATGTGACAACTTAGATAAAATATACTCATTTCTCCAAAACATAAAGGACTGTTCAAGAAGTACGGGACATAAGCAGATCTCTGTATGAAAGAAATTGATGTGGAACTCCAAAGGACCATTAACTCTGATGGTTCAGTTGGACACTCTCATTCTGTAACTCATTCTGTGAAACCAACCCTTGTCAAGTATTAATACCATATACTATGACATGTAAAGAAAATATTGTATAACAATACCTAATAAGCACAGAGACACTTAAAAATATGAGAAAATTTAATCCATCAATAAAGAGATAGGACATTCTAACCAAATGGAATTTAGGCCAGAGATATAAAATTTGTTTGATAATTAAAAATCAATTAATGAAGTTCATAATAATAGAATATAAAATAAAAATGCAACATGTAATAATTTTCATACATAAAAACAAATTATTGGAGGCATGGAGATATAATCAATTTATAGTAATAAGTCTCAGAAAACTAGAGACAGATAATAAATTTACTCAACATCTTAAATGGCATCTATGATAAGCCTAGATATGATTTAATTATTCTTAGTGGAGAAAGAGTGACCACTTCACCCATAGGATCAAGAATAACAAATAGAAAATTGAAGCTTGCCACTTTTTCTAAAATTGCATTGAAAATCTACATTGCAATATAAGAAAAAATAGTTAGGAAACAATAAAGCATTCTTTTTCAATATATCATCATTTCCTTATCAGTAAAATCCCTCAAAACAGGAAGTTAGGAAGCCTGAAAGATAGACGGTCACTAAATAAAATGAGCCTGTTTTATTAAGACCAAATGACTACAATTGAAATTAAAAATTCATAGTTAAGTGAATCGTAAAATATCTTTGAATCAATTTACTGAAAAAAAATTGTAATGACAGCAGTGATGGTTCTCACCTGTAATTTCAGCCCTGTGGCGCTTGAGGAAGGAAGGTTGCCATGGGATGGGTTCCGAAGGTAAACAGTTCTTACCTGTTTGGACCACGGAGTTAAGTCACATCTCAACAACTACACACAAAAAGTAATTGCAACTGAAAACATTTCTGAACAAGACATCAATAAATGAAGAAATGTGATCCCTGAGTAAAAATGAAGATATTTTACTAACACTCATTCTCCTACTTACCTAGGGATATAGTAGAATCTGAACTAGAATTCTGAAGAATTTTTAATGCCAAAATCGGCAAGATGCAATGACCCTCAAAAAAACCTGAAAAATTTGCAAATGAATAAATCTGGAGAGCTTACATGGACATATTTCAAGATTTTATTATAAAGACCAAAGCATTATTATAAATGTAGTTAGTGTGGTAATGATAGAAAGATAGATAAACATACTGATTTTATAGGAAAAACAATTTAGAAACAGGTCGGCACATATATGGTTCATCAATTTTGACACAGATGCAAATGTATTAGCTGGAAAAAGAAAAGTCACTTTACCTAACAGAACTCAATGCCATCAATAAATGAGCCTTAACATGCCCCACAATAGGTATATTAGCTCAAAAGTAGACCATAGACAAATATAAAATCCAAATCTGTACAAGTTCCATGGAAAAGAAAAAGGGAAATAATAAGCTTTTTGTGTGTTTTAGCAAAGACTTGTAGGAACATTAAATGTACAGTCTGTGAAAGAAAATAATTGGTACGTTAGACTTGTTGGGAGCAAGATCCTGAATTTCTTGTAATCCCCTGATCTGAGTGCCTACAGCTGCTCTGAGCAGGAGACCTTCAGGAGTTCCTCATGGCAGGAGAGTGGTTTCTGGTGGGTTTGGCTGGGGCGTGGCTATCTCTATCTAATCTGCCCCTGAACACAATAAAGGAAGCATTCAAGGATGACCCAAGTCGCTGTCTCTCTGTCTCTCTGTCTCTGTGTGTCTGTGTATTTTAACCTCCGGCCCCCTTGCCCAAAGCTCGCGAACTGGGTGCCAGCGCACAGAGCGCAGACACAGGGGTGCGGTGTGTGGCATAGACTTACGTTAAAAAAATTCTTTGACAGGTATTTCATGAGAATGAGATATTGCACAGACTAGAAGAAACTGAAACTCAATAATAAGTAAGCAAGCAATCCAGCCATGTATGTGCAGAAAATATGTGAAAGATATATGGCTGGTAAGTAAATACGGGAAGACACACTGAACATCATGGGTTGTTAAGGTATTGACAATGAAAAATAATCTGATATATGTCTAAGTATTTCATAAAGTGTACAAAATTAGAATGACCAGTTTGGTGTATATAAAGGAATGAAACACTGTTTGAGACACTTGGTGGCCATTCTACTTCTACAAACTTATCCAAGAAAAGCCAAGGCGGAGGACCACATGTAACTTATATATGTGCTCATAGTGGTCCTACTTAATCATAGCTCAAACCTAGAAACAGCCCAAATGTCCATCAACAGGTGAAGGAAAAAGACAAATTGTGGAATATGAATATAAACAGTTTGGCTGAAGGATGCTACTCAGTAAAGGAGGAAGGGGGAGAGAGGAAACGAGATATTATGAAATGCCCCAAATCTGCTTTAATCTCAGAATCAATGTGCTGTTGAAAACAGCCATGGCCTTCCTACAGGACAGTATATTGTATAATTCCATTCAAATAAACAGCAAAGATTGTGATGTGGAAGTCCCCTCTATGTGTGGTGATTACCATTAGTGAATAAAGAAACTGCTTTGGACATGTAGCAGGGCAGAACTTATCTAGGCAGGGGAGATAGAACTGAATGCTGGGAGAAAGAAAGGCGGAGTCAGGGAGACTTTGGAACTGCCACCAGAATCAGACATGTCAGGAACTTTGTTGGTAGGCCACAGCCCTGTGGTTATCTACAGATTAATAGAAATTGGTTAAATTAAAATGTAAGAGTTAGCCAATAAGAACCTAGAGCTAATGGTCAGATTTAATTAATACAGTTTTGGTGTGGTTATTTTGGGGATAAGCTAGCCCGGCAGTCAGAACGAACAAGCGGGCCCTCCTCCTACAAGATTGCAATATAATTCATTTAAAGGAAAAATGTAAATGACCTCTGGGGGCAGGTGTATGGGCAGAGATGGACGTGTAAGATTATTTGGGGCAGAAGGAAACTGCTCAAGTGTCGTATGTTTTCACTATCTTGACTTAGTTATGATTTCAGAGTTGTATACTTGTGTCAAAGTTAATTGCATTTTATATCTTAATTACATACAGTTTACCCTGTAGCTGTTAAAAATTCAAATTCAAATATAAGATAACATTTAATAAGGAGGATAATTCTAAATTTACCTTGATGAAAGACACTTTAGAGCTTTAAAAATTGGGCAAGTAATTGAAAACTATTTTCACTTAGCAGCCACTAATAAAAATACTCACTTTGGGGTAGGTGTCCTGCCTCTCATTTAGCTGTGGAGATCTCTCTACCGGGAAAATGGCCACTACGCCCAGCCTCTTTGCCTATGGAGAGATGAGTGTGCTGATGCGGACTTGCAGAACGGGGTGGGGATCTCAGCCGGGTTGTCTGGCTCCAAGGACAGAGCACAAGAGTTTATTTGCACTACTTCATAGACTTTGTCACTTTCCTTCATAATTTATTCTCCTGCCACCCACATTTTCTGAGACATCCGCACACAGGTTGAGTGTGTCACTGTCTTTGATTTTTCATAGGCTGATACTTCAAACACACTAAACCTTACTCTTATGAACACAGGACCCTGCTCACTCGGCCGTGTGTCCCTACTTCTTACTTTTTCCAAATTATTTTATGAAACATGAGTCTTCATTCTCATGCTTTCTTAAACACATTAATATGTCCTGCACCCCATTCTCACTCACTGTACCCCAGCTCCCACTCACTGGTACCCCTGTTCCACTCACTGTACCTCTATTCCTCTCTTTGTACCCCTATTCTCACTCAGCTCCTCCTGTCCAGTTTTAAATTTTCTGCAGGATTATTTACTGGGAATATACATATATATATACATATATATTGTATATTCTAGTGGTTCTTGCTGGAAAATACAGCTTGTTACCAGTTACATTTTGTGTCTTTGAGATAATAAATGAAGTCTTTGTCTTTCGCATTCATATGCAAAAATACTTATCTTCCTGTCCCAGTATTGCTACCATCTCCATTCTCATAAGACATATATGAGGACGTCCCTATAAAATTATAGCCTCTTATAAAATTAGATTATAGCACATAGATGAGTATCTCAGAATAGGGGAGTTGCTAGTATATATCTCCCTTTCTCTTACACTTTCTCTGTTTTTTAACCTAGGTTTGTAACCTGAAATGTCCACAAAGAATAGAAGCTCAAGGGACTGTGAAAACGGTGCAGTTTATGTGGCTAGGAAAAGTTCTACTTATTTTTCTTTAAAAATGCAGCATTTGAATCACACTAGTGGAAAGTTTGGGGAAGGGGCCCTCTCAGAAGGGCTTAAAAATTACCCAAGTTCATCAGGAACTCCGGGATTCACACACTGTCAAGTCTGCCGTCCTCAAATAGCTTTCATTAACTCCCTGGGTTCTAAAACAAGTCACTCTTGTTTTTCCATTACAAGTTTCATATAATTTATTGTGCATAATAAATAGTTTGCAAGAGTTGGGTTTATGAATAGCTTGAAACAGGTTTTCCATGTCCAAATCAAGCTGCCATAGTAACCATTTTTCATTTCTGCCAAATGTATGGTCTTTTCCTTTTTTTTCTGACTTGAAATATGTTGTTTAAAAAAAATCCCAAATTATTCAGGAAAGTTGATCAGGTTTCATTAAAATAATGACTTCATTGTTAGCAAATGCTCATTTCAATCTCTTATTAAATGACTCTTTGTGTTAGGAGAATCAAGCCGAAAAATCAGTACTTTTAAAGTGTGACTTAGTGGGTATTTATCAAGAAAATCAATTAAGGTACAGTTGTCTCCTATTTTCCCATTGAACTCCTCTGCCCTTTTCAAAAAATAGAACTAGAATTTGCCCAGATCAAGATTTTGCCAGCAGTCTATATAGGGAAACCCATGAGATGAGACACTCAAGCATTGCCCTCCAAAGATCCCCCATGGAGTTCCTAAATATATAGCAAGAAGGATTCCCATGAATGGTGCTACCACAAGTGTCCTCCCACTTATTATCAGCGTGATATTCACCCTCACAGCTGGCCACTTCCCTCTATAGCATTCTCCTAAGTGAGCATGGCCTCCTCGATAAAGCAGGACACTCCCAAAGCAAGAATTTCTGAGCTTTGTCATGAGCCAGCATCACTCGTAAGCATCCCACAGTTTGTATGTGCACTTGCCTGCCCTCTGCCTCAAGTCATCAAACGAAGAGCAAACACCTTGAGAAATCACTGAGACTGTGTTGGCTGTCACAAAAAGTTCAGTGAAAGTTAGAGGTAGTAGGTGTGTCTTGCCGATTCAGGAAAGCTTTGTTAATTCATTTACTTCAATGCTCTCCTTTTTCAAAATTAGAATTGAAAAACTTTGGGTTTTTATCTCTAGTGAGTCTGAATTCCAGTGTCTACTAACTTAGAGAAAGGACATTGTTTGTTAGTTCATGCTGTAGTCTGTAACTCAGAGACAAAAAACCAAACCAAACAAATCAAAAGTTGTACATTTTTTACCCTTTTCTTTTGAAATGTTCTGCTATGTTTATGTTATTTTATAAAATCTCCATTGCTCTCTAAGTACATTACTCCGTTCTCCATGTTGTTACATTTCTAACTTGACTGTAATTCCTTCACAACTTCTTGCAAATATTCAACAGATGTTCAGTAAGTCTCTTCTTCCTGTTATATCATAAAATTTCTGTATAATTAAGAGTAGTATCTGCTGTCTGTGACCAAGCGTGGGGGAGTGTCTAGCAGGCACATCCAATCTGTGAACCCAGGATGGTTATAAATGGGACTCAACATTTTTATAGACCATAATATCATGTTGCAGTGTCAAAAGTTTAGATCCCTGGTACCAGAATGGTCATTCTTGACTCTTGAATCCAGAGTATCTCAGGTAGTTCAAGAAACAGGTTGATGCTAGTTCTTGCTAAGTAGAAGAACTAAGTCTCTTTAGAACCTAGACTGGATGTTTCAATACTGTTTCCATTGCCACCACTCAAACAAATAGCTCCAGTGTCTGGTTTACCACTCTCGACTCAGCCC
The DNA here is from genome assembly GCF_000317375.1 of Microtus ochrogaster. Taxonomy (NCBI): domain Eukaryota; kingdom Metazoa; phylum Chordata; class Mammalia; order Rodentia; family Cricetidae; genus Microtus; species Microtus ochrogaster. The sequence goes on along the minus strand of NC_022022.1, from coordinate 37,522,723 downwards.
ATGATGCCAAGATAGTGACTCTAGTGGGGCAGTCTGACTTTCTTTTACCCCCAATGAAGAATTTATGAGCCAGTTCAAGTATTGCACATACTGGGTTGTTCTTGTGGATTAGTAGACTTGGGACAGAAGTCAGTGAGTCTTGGCATGATGGACAAAAGTTGCCATGTGTAACTGGTTAGTCTTCTATAAGTGAAACAGCTCAACAAGTCAGATTCAAATACAGAAAGATGAACTAACGACCATGTTAAGGACTTTTCACATATTAGTTCAAATCAGCTTTCTGTAACAAAGTCTAACTCAGTAGATTATAAGTTCTACTTTCTTTCTATTATAAAAACAATAGTAAAAAAACAATGGCAAAGCAACAAAGTTTAAAGAGAACAATAGCCAAGTAGAAGAGGCAAAGCTATCCAGCCTTTAATTTATTCCTCCTCTGATATCAATTAGAAATGCTACAGGTAGGTGGGGTCTGGCATTTTTGTATTCACTGAATATTTTCCAGTGTTCAGTTCTTCATGCTGATGAGGCAACTGATTAAAAGAATAATTAAGTGACCTGAAAATTATCTGGTTAGCTAGTGGCCCCCAATGCTTAGTTTTTCCTACCACGTTCTAATTCGGAAAGGTCCAGGTATATAGAAATATACTTTCCCATGAAGTCATTTATGGAGCTAAGACATAGGTGAAGTGATATTGTCATTATTAATTTTCAGTACATCCTAATAGATCTTTCTGTGGGTGTTCTGCTTTGATTGTTTTATTGCTGTCATAAAACCAAAATCAGGTCAATAGAGAAGGTTTTATTTTGGCTTGTAGTTCTAGGGAAGGTAGAATCCACCATTGTAGCAGGAGCATGGCATCATGGGGCTGGCAGGCAGCAAGGAGAGTGATCGATCCCATTTCATCCACCTACATGAAACAGAAGAAAGAGAAGGAAGTGGGGCCTATCTATAAGACCCCAATCCTGCCCACCCCCAGTGATGTACTTCCTTCATCAAGGCTCCACCCCTAAAGCTTCTGTGCCCTTCCTATACTGAAGCACTGACTGGTTGCTCAAATACATGAACTTATAAATAATCTTTCTCAATCAAACCTTAGTAGTGTAAAACCAACTTCTACCTATTTCTTATTTCTATGGAAAAGCATAAAGGTAGCACAGAAATAAAACTTGAGTACATATAAAATTAACTGACCAGCTGAATACAGCTTGCAGACCATTTCTTCTGGACAGTCAACCAAAGCAGACATATAGTATTCATATTTTGAATGAATGAAGTTTTACTGGACAAATGGGAAGTGCTCTGATCTCTTTCCTTGTTAAAGGAGAAGAAACCTAGAAACTTTGGAAAGTGGAGTGAAGATGGGATGCAAATTAAAGTTGTCTCTAGGAGATCAATAACTTCTCTGCAGAAGAGAATCACACATTGGGTTGAGTACTCTAACTCCTGAAACAGAGGCTCCTAGCTCATGATCCCTGCATAGGGGGAATGGATAGAAGCAGATAAGAAGAAGGTGAAAAAATAGTAAAAATTCACTAGCGCTGTCTTATTTACATTGTAAATTATTCCTTCATCTAAATTCCACAAAGTAGAGACTCTTCATGAGGAAAGTCTTGCTTCATTGCCATACTGCAATTAAATCCTCAGGGTTGGCATGTACAAATCCTGAGGAAAAGGTGAGTTTTCTGTTATGTGGTAGAGTTAGTCTTGAAAGTAAAACCTTTATTAACATACTAGAGTTGATAGTCCCTTCTGGGCTAACTGTGAGCAATGGACTCCTTGATGAAAAGAGAATGGTGCCCTGTGGAGGTGAAGATTCCCCTATGGCGGTGGGCTTCTCTGGACACCTTGGGGTGGATGGGTGAGTAGTGATCCTTCCAAACTTGATTGCTTTCTTGTTAGTCATGGTGTCTTCATAAGCATTGCACAGGAGTTAGGGCAAACAAAGAATATAAAACTATGCAAATTTACGTTGATGGTCGAACCATTATTTTCCTGGATGCAAATAATTCAAAAATTCTAATATTGGAAAAATAGGAGCCAATAGGAAAATAAATGACTTCATCTCCATCCACAATGGAAATACGTTTTGAACATCTCATCTTAAATTAATACTTCTCTTTGTGATCAGAGACGGTGCGCTTCTCACTAATTCACTCAGCATGGTTCCCAAGAAGATCTGGCACAATCATGGAGACTCATTGACTGACATATACACAGAATGCACCCAAATAACTCAGATGCTAAGTGGCCTCAGGCAGGAGAAGAAAACTTCTCCACTTGTTAGCTCAGAGCTAGAAGGAACGGACTGTGGCCAGTGACATCCCTGTCACATGACTCGTGTGCCCAGTTATGGAAAGAGAAGGAAGGAAAGCCACAAGGAGAGAAGGGAAGGGATACAGCACAGAGAATGAGACAAGAACACAGAAATCCAGAAGAAATCGTCGTGGATAGTGGTGACTCAATTAAAGTATCTGATATGTGAACCACCCCTTAACACACCCAGATTTTAGGATCTTAAGATATAATTTTTGTTTATCCCTTCTGGAAAGCTGAATACATCTCAGAAAAAAAGGGCTCCAATTTCTTTGCACAAAGACAAATCTGGGAGGCACAGAGAATGATGGGAGGAATATTTTGTGGAACAATGTATTTATTCTTGTTTCTCTGATGAGGATAACACGACAGCAAATTGTCTCTGGAGAAAATCACGCCTCAGAAAGATATTTTGAGATCAAAGTTTGCCTGACACATAAGCCAATGCTCTAACAATGAAAAATTCAAAATTCTGTTCTGAAAGTCACCGGTTTTTATTCCCCTTTCCTTTGTCAATTTGACTGTTTTTGTTTCACAGAATGTATCTACACCTATAAAAAAGTGATCTTAGAAACAGAAACTGTCCAGGCTTGGAAACTTGAAACTTTCAAGGTGGCGAGATAATTCACACCACACTCAGGTTACTAGGAACTTAGTTTGTTCCACACAGTTCTGATGAGCTCTTGAAACAACGACAATTATCTCATAGTAAATGCCATCAATTTTCCATTTATATGTACAATGTATGCTAAATTTTTAGGGCAAAAACCTTCAATAGTATAATGTCTTTTTGTGGCTCAATTTCTCTTCATTCCATGATGAGAAAATCAGAAGTACATTATTCTTACTAACTTAGACAGAATGAAAGTCTTCATTTAAAGTAACTTAATTATATACAGAAAGTATGCAATAAATGACCTCTATTATAAATCATAAGTAGCAATCAAAATAATGATCAAATCAGATAATAAATTTGATTGTGTGCAGTATTCCACTTCCTTAGGTATGCTATTACTCCTAGAGCAGGAGAGAAACAAAAGGACTGGCTGGAAATAGGCTTTTTCTTGATCACATGCCTGCTGCAGTTTTCTGTGCCCAGTGGGGTCTCAATAAATATGCGCTGATGATTATAATGAGTCTCCTGGCAAACACTGAGGTGTACAGGTATGTATGCACAGATCCCATATTAGAAGAAATTGGTCAGTGTAATTGATTGTGTCAAAAGAGAAAAAATCCCACATCTAGAATCAATCACAGAAACTATGGACTCAGACAAACACAACTGCTCTGTGGTCTTTTTTTTTCTTTCATTTTTTTTCCCTCATGGTCACTCCATCTGTGAAATGGATGCGCACTGGACACATGTGTCAATTGGTCAAATTATCCCCAGACAAGGCTGACAGGCAGCACTGATGCTGAATGCTCCTGGAAACCCCCTTGCTTCCTGAGCACGCTCATTTTGAATCTGAACGCAGCGGTGTGGACAGCAGGGTGTGGAAATGTTGCTCTCATTAGCCAGACTTTTGGTCATCACGAAGTCAGAGGACAAAGTTGGAAGGGTCACAAGTGCTTATAGAAAGAAAATAAGTACTGAACTATTAAAATATCAAGTATGAAAAAGTCCTTGTTATTCACAGAATTGTATGATGTCCAGGAAATATACTATTAGGCCAGCAGGAAAGTGGGGGAAATTATGTCGGTACTGCCATGGCCTAACCAGCTCACTTCTACCCAACTGCAATCCCCAAGGGGAAAAGGGAAGAAAAGAAGATGAAGTGGTGAAGTCAGGAAACTAGAAGGCTAGTTTCCTCTAGCTAGTGACTCTCTAGCTGCTCCTTCATCTCATATGTGGTCCACATGATATTAGCGCAGTTTGCTGCCTGTCCATATTGTTAATCCAGTTGTCTCTCTGTGGACTGAGTGATCTTCAGTATCCAGACACCTGTCCCACTGCGTACAGAGCACTCTGGGTCCCTTCACACTTGTTTACATTTCTCATTTGATTCTTCCCACACTCAATGGAATGAGTACTACTGATTGGGTTTCCTGTTGTTCCCACAACAAATAGAATGTAAAGCAAATGAAATTAAGGTCTACAAGTCAGAAATCCAGAATGAGAGCACAGGTCTAAAGTCAAGATAGTCTTTTTTGACAAATGATGCCATAACAGCTGAATCTCTACATGCAAGGAAAAGAATCCAGACCAACATTTGGCATTATCCCTTCACAAGCTACTTCAAAATGAGTCATGGGCTCACATACAAAATATGAAACTATCAGAAGCTGAAATAAGAGAAAATCTTGATTTAAAAATCTTATTTAGGCTCAACAGTGGAGGGAAAATCTTGAAAAAGATTATAAAATGGACATCACAAAAACAAAATCTTCAAGAATCAGTCCACCAAAGGAATGAAAAACAAGCTATGGATTCATAAAACGTCTTTGCAAAAGGCATATCTAAAATATACAAAGAATTATTAAACCTCAGCAATAACAAAACAACCTAATAAAAAAAATGAACAAAAGACCCGAATAGACAGCTCACCAAAAATGATGCACAGATGACAAATATGTATGTGAAAAGATTCTTTACTTCCTACATCACTAAGGAATTGCAAAGTAATACAAGGGGACAAGAAGATTGCTCTGTGTGATGGAGAGGTGGGAAATCCGTGATGCATGACAAGGAGACACTAGCACACAGCTATGCGAGCAGCCCTGAGCCACCAAACCCTGACCACAGCAACTACTCCTGAGCACACAGCCCAGAGCTCCTACTCATTGTCAGTGGGAATGCAAAATGGTATCTTCATTTTGGAAGACACTTTGGCAGTTTCTAACAAAACTAAATATATTCTTATCATATGATCCAGCAATCACATTCCTTGGTATTTTCCAAAATAGCTTGAAAATTTATGTCTGAACATGATGTTTATAGCAGCTTTATTCATAATTGCTGAGATTTAGAAGCACCCAAGATGACCTTCAGTAGGTGAACGGTATATAAACTGACAATGTTCCATGGAATATTATTCAGTGCTAAAAAGAAATGAGCTATCAAGCCATGAAAAGACATGGAGGAAGCTTAAATGCATATTACTAAGCAAGAGAACCCCATCTGAAAATATTACATACTGTAGGAATCCAACTTTGATGTTCTGGAAAAGGCACAACTATGGCAACAGTAAAAAGATAGGGGCTGTTCAGACAAAGGGCTTTTATGGCAGTGAGGCTATTCGCTGTGTTGCTATGATAGCGGGTATCAGCAATGAAATATCATCCATACCCAAGAGTGAGCCCCCTCCAAGCTGTGGACTTGGTGTGGTGGTGTGTCAATGTAGCAACCAATCTACATGCTAATTAAATGAGGTGGGAGGAACGACTCAGGGGAGACAAAAGCAGCAAAATTCTGAGCTCTAGTATAATTCATAGACTGGGCAAAGATTAATGATTTAGATAAAGAATCAAAGCTTTCTACTTTAGTACCAGACAGAATGGTGATGTCATTGGTAAATATAGAAAACTTTGCAAGCCTCAACTTTTGGGTAAGAAAGACACTGTAGTCTCATTGGAGAACAGAATTTAAAGCGTAAAAGGATCTATTGTCAATGTAAACTAATTGTGATAAAATATTATTATTTATCTGTATAAATAATGGCTAGAAGACCTCTATCACTAGACCCAAACATTCTTCAAGTTCCAACCCATAAACTAAATAATCATTTTTCACACATTATCTCATTTAATTCTTTCATTAACTCTATGAGGTGCTCAAGTTTGTAAAAGCACATTGTTGCTGGAACATGGTACTATGTCTGCCTGATCTTCGAGATGATGGTTGAGCAAATGTGACCATCATGGTGGAGCTTCTCAACCATGGCTTCCAGATTTATCCAATGGAAGATGACTGAACTACAAGCCCGTAAGGAAGGTAGGTGGGGTGGGGGAGCTGATTGATAAATATTTCCAAGTATTGTACTCAGTACATAAACTTCTTACTTAAAAAAGGAATCCATCCTAAAATGGTGTTAATATAAAACAAATATGTCTCCAAAAATGTCACTACAATTAGACCTAAGGGCCTATGAGCTATGTCACCTTGGCCTTTTCTCTCAGCAGAGTTTCCTATACTTTAAGAGCCTACAAATAGATAATCTGGGCTGAGTGCCATAGGTCCCAAAGGGATATTGAGGGCTAATACAATGGGCTTGTGGCAGTCATAAAAAGGTGAAAGGTACTAGTTCAAGCAAGGTCAAAGACTCTGGGCCAATTACATTTTCTCTGTGCCTACAGCACAAACCATATCTGTATAACTGAAGCACAGAGGGATTTAGCAAAAGTTGTAGGGTCACATGGGAACTGAAACACTCAGATATCAGGAAGTCTAGCTAGGAACTTGTGACTGCAGACCAGCGCTGTCTGGTGAATCTCTGGTCTTTTTCAGACTTGATGTTTATAGGCCTGCTGGGTGCATTGTAGAGAAACGATCTGATGGCTGCTTTCTGACCATGGGCTCATCGTTGTCCGGGGAATGGCAATGTTTTTTCATTACAGTTTATCTTTTAAAGAAATATTAGTTATTCAAATATATTCTGGAGAATGAGTTTCACATGGCAAAAAACCATCCACAAACAATAACAACAAAAACAAACAGAAACAAAATCCAAAGAAACAAAACCCCAACAAAAGTCAGATCCCAAAGTGCCACAAGTAGAAATAAGCAGATAGTTGTGATACTCGGTGAAGCCCATACATCCTGACATCCTGGCATCCTGACCTGGATTCTGCTCTTTGCTGTATTGTCATAACTGTGCTTTAACCAAACACCACAGACTGCTGTAAAATTACTAACAAGTAGGAACATGATTGGTCAGTGTGGTGTTGTACAAAGCCAAGCCTGACGTACATATGAGCAATACCAATGGTAAAACATTCAAGACTTCAAAGACAGACTTACAGAATCATATCTAGTAAGAAGGAACCTTATATGTGACCAAAACAAGCTCTTGCCTAGGGAGTCAGAGGCCAAGATAGACATAGCAGCTAATTAATGATTTCTACTTCAGACACAACAAAAAAATATATCATTAAGGCTAAATAGGTGTGGGCATAGTCACACATACCTTGAATCCCAGCATGTTGGAAGCAGAGGCAGGAGGATCTTTGTGAGTTTAATGTCAGCCTGGTCAACAGCGTGAGTTCCAGGATAGCAATAACTAGAGACTCTCTTTCAAGCAAAACAAAACAAACAAACAAAAAACAAAAGAAAATAACAACAACAAAACAAACAAACAAAGCTAAATAAATGTTAAAAAGATGTTCTTCCTAGAGCTTCTGTGACTTAATAGGGAAAGCCACTTGAGGGAAGAGGGCTAGGTTTGGAAGGACTGATGAAATGTGTATCCTCGGGTGGAAACTGAGGAGGGCTTCTCCTAATTCTTAAGAGCCTTTTGCCTCTGACATGCTATGATTCAGAGCAACGTGTACTAAAATTAGCAAGTCATCTGCAGAGAATAGTAAGCAGGAAGGCTTGATTGGAGCAGAGAGTCATTTGGAAGAATGATGACAGCCCCAGGAGGATCAGCTGATGGATGTCTGGCTGAGATTTGGGGGTTCGTACACTTCTGAGAGAGGTAAGGGAACATGTCACCCCTAAAATGCTGCACTATGCCACCATCGTATAAATGTACCAACACAGGCATTGAAACAATATCTCCCAACACACTCCCATGGGATGTGATGGAAATAGTATTGGTAAAGGTTTTCCTCCTGGGTCTTAAAAACTGAGATCCCTCCTTGTCTTATTAAATAAAACAGTGTTGGTCAGGGCAATGACATTTCATAAATCTCCTTCACTGGTTGAACAATGATAGTTTCAGAAATGAAAGTAATCTGGTTTCATGAACTAAACTATCTTGGTTTTCTAGATTCTTGCCTTCCAAGACCTCCTCCAAGCAATGGCTAGCTGGAGAGATGTTCATCTCAGTCACCTAACATTCGTACCCGACCACTCCCTAATTGCCCCTGGCCACTGCCAACTGGGAGCCAAGGATGAAAACTGAAATCTCTTCCCATTCTATTATTATAAAACCTATCAAAGGGACTCCTCAACTCTACCATGTTAGTCTTAGAGCTATCCCTGCCTACTTGTCTGTCTGTGGTGTAAATATCTCTTCCGATCAGTTTATTAAAATGGACAGTCTATCTCAGTGTTCAGATTGAGCCCAAAGCCCCAAAGCTTTTAAGAAGCTATGGCCTTTAATCAGGATTTTGATATCATCTATGCAACTTCCAATAGATGCACACAGCCTCTGAGACCATACCTAGAGCTGTGCAGAATGAACATACAGGTGGGAGAGCCAATACAACCTGCTTAGTAACCATGGGACAAACCCACTCATGGATATTCCATGGGGTTTGCTTTGTGTTTTATTCCCATAGGGAAACACCGCTTATCATAAGTACAGGAGGTATTATAAAAGAAAGCAGAAAGTTATCTCCATTGTTTTGACTCTCATATATTATCTTTCCATAACCCCCTATGCCTTTCAATCAGATTGACAAACTAATAGATAAAGGAAATGTGTTCAGTTCTATTTCACTTAGGCCTAATTGCCTTATAGTATCTCTGTTTATCACAATCCAGCTTGTGTGTGCTTTCCTGCCTGGCCTCTCCCATCCCCCACATAGTTTAGCATCCTTCTCTAACCCTTAGATATCTGTGACTTTTTCTAGAGTTCCAGTATTCACTTTCAGCACACTTAGCATTGCTTGAGCTAATTAGAATGCTTTATCTTCCATGTATGCTCTCTCCATCCTGTTGTAACTAGACCCAGTTTGTCTGCTATTTTTATAAGTGGTATGGGATTATTAACTATGTCCATAACTGCTGTACAGGCCCTCTCCAAATAAACATAACAATTGAACCTATAAATTAGAGCAGGAACACACCAGAATTGACAAAGGCAGAGATTATTTTTCATATATGCTATCCTTCACATTCCTAGCATTCTATAATAGGGAATGGGGCACCTGATTTTATTAAGGAAAGTCTTCTGTAGTTACCATTTTTGTCAAACACCTTGTCTCTTTTTAAAACCAAAACCATACATTATCCATCTTATACCCATTAGTCCATGATTCTATTCACTATGCACTAGTTTTTGTTGCTCTGCCTAGATATTTTTTCCCTTTTCCTCCTTTCTCACATCTACAACTTAAACTTAGGTCAAAGTTGCCCAATAAAGGACTCACATATTTCTTTTAGAAAAGATATCTTTTCATCATTAAATATCCTTCTCAAATATTCAAATATTTAAACAGAAATATATTAATATCATACCTCTTGTACTTCTAAACTCTAAGGATCTACAAACAACAGTCATATCTCTCATTTCATTCTTACCAAATCAACTACCCCTGCCTCACATTCTAAGCTTCCTTTTTTTGTTTTTTTTCTCTTCCTTTCCACTTTTCAAATATAAACTAGCCCTTATGATCCTTTCTTCCCTCCTCAGGACTTTCTATTGACTTTGCCTTGCTGGTGAAATGGGACACCCATTTCTTACAAGACTTTCTCTGGGAAGATGACCAACCTCATGTTCTTCTCTGATGTCATCATTTTCTATTTTCTGCTGCCCTCTCTCTGTTTACATCACCTGTGTTCATTCTCTCCCTAAAGCATGACATCCCCAGACTCTTGGGTGACTAAAACTTCCTAGTCTCTCCTCAGAAAGGATTCCTCTAATGCCCTGTCCAAAGAACTTCTTTTTTTTTTTTTGTTTGTTTTTTTTTTTGGTTTTTTCGAGACAGGGTTTCTCTGTGGTTTTTGGAGCTTGTCCTGGAACTCCCTTTGTAGACCAGGCTGGTCTCGAACTCACAGAGATCCGCCTGCCTCTGCCTCCCGAGTGCTGGGATGACAGGCGTGCGCCACCACCGCCCGGCTCCAAAGAACTTCTGCATCTGACTTTACTTCATCTTATTCTGAATCATCATGGCACTCTACGAACTCATCTATGTATTGATTCTGACTCCCTTCTCTGCAGTGGGCAGATCTCCCATCTCTTCCGTTTGCTGTTTGTCTGTTTCAGAGACATGGAAAACAGAAGATATAGTTTTTAGTCTTCTGACAGCTTCTAGCTCATAAGGGGAGCTAAAAGACAATTAGGATATGAAGTGAACATCTTCAGGAAGATTTGTAGAATCTAGACTCTGTACCATGCCTACCTGGATTGACTACATAACACCTGAGAAATACTAAACACTCAAGAATGAGGAGGAAGCTGGGCATTTTGGCAAATGCCTGTGCTTTATGGAGGATAGTAGAGATAGAAGAAGCCAAAGTTCAAGACTAGCCTAGACAATGGTAAAGGCTAGTCTTAAAAAAGGAGGCAGGGGGTATTATTATTCACCATATCTGCCTTTTTTCTATTCACTCTAGGAATCCTCAGAACTTCAGGTAAACCTGAAACTGTTTCCTGGCCCACCAGCAAAGCCTTGACTTTAATTTCATGACTTCTTCCTAATCCACTCAATGTTGTCTGTACATAGGCCAATTTGCTGAGATACTTGGTTGGTTTGGTAATAGTGGAACAGGGACTTTAAATAGTAAAATGTCTCCATGAAATCCCATGCAAAAGTAGCCTAGGGTCTTGACACCAGAGGAGGAAACCCAGAGGATAAAGTACAATTAATAAATGTGGTGGCTAGACCTTTAGGCTCTGATTTTCATTGTCTCTGCAGAATCTTTAATTCTTACCCATTCTTCTTTACCAGAATATACCAAATATCTTGCCCTCTCCTAACTGCCACCTGCCATTTCTTTTCTTTATTTCTTTTCCCATGCAGTTTCTTTGTCATGAATACCACTTACCTAATTATCCTTTTAGCAGTATTAATACCTTAGGATTTAAGCTTGAGTTTCTAACACTAAAAAGCTAGTTCCCAATGGCTATTAAGATCTCTATAGAATGGCATGTATACCACTTGTCATTGCAGTTACCATCTATGTCTGGCTCCCTGAGTTTTCAGTATAGACTTACTTGTACTTTAAATGTTTGGTAAAATGCCTAGCACAAACAATTTACTTTATTATCCAATAATTGACTCATTAATACTATAAAGATAACAACTTCAACATTGTAGCAGCTTGACATCAACTTCTTGCCATGGCAAAAATGAATAGTTAATAAACTTCCCACCAGAACAACTAGAAGGTTTGGCAGAATTTATGAAGTAACTATTTTCAGATTTGGAAGACAGGCAGGACAGAGCTGAGACACTTAAGAAATGGATCCAAGCGAGAGTGAGAAAGCAAGAGAGGAAGGGAGACGAGCATCTTCCCTGGATTTAAAGTCCTGGCTCATGGTTATAAAGAAGCTAACTTCCATGACCCCTGAGCTGTCTGATTTTAGAAGACACAGTTTAACTGTATGAGTGCTGAGACAAGGAGAGTTCTGACACACATCCAGAAAGGTCAATAGAAACAGTAACAATAGCAGATGCTAGGGAAAACTGTTATTCCATATTAGCTACATATGAACATACTGTAAAGATAAAGAAAAATGTGAGATACAAGTAAGTACAGTTACAGAAAAAGTTAATAGACAGTATATATACAAAATGATTATAATATTAAAGGAATAGTATAAAAATATCTCAAATATATTGTATGGAGTTTCCTTTTAGTTTTATGGGGTGTCAGCACAATCATGCATAATGTTGTATAAATAGCAAATAGAAAGTGGTAATCTGCACAGATTCCAGAGTCCACAGTAGACAATGGAACAATCTTTCTCGTGAGAGTAAGAGGTGAGGAACTTTGTAGTTGTGACTTGAGAGGGAAGGGCTTTACAAGTAAGACTGAGTTATTACTCCAGGGACATTTGTTCTAACAACATGTTAGACATGTTCCAGAGTGTATTATTCAGAGCATCCCCAGAGAAAGAAGAGGATACAAATAAACATGTAAGGGGGTTGAACCACACTGGTTATGGAGGCTAAGAATCCCTTAGCCTACAATCTGCCAGTTAGAGAACACAGAAATCCAGCAGTATGATTTAATATCATCACCAAGATATGAGAACTTTGTGATGTGGGAGGTCCTTCTGTGTATGTGTTGTTCTTATTGGCTGAAGAATAAAACTATTTTGGCTAAAGGATTAGCAGAGTAAAGCAAGGTGAGAAATCTGAACAGAGATATAGAAAGAGAGTAGGTGGAATAAAGGAGATGCCAGTCAGCTGTCAAGGAAGCAAGACTTGTAGAAAATGAGGTAATGCAATGGCCATGTGGCCATACATAGAGTAATATAAATGGGTTAATTTAAAATGTAAGAGATAGCTAGAAATATACCTGAGCTATTGGCTAAACAGTGTTGTAATTAATATAGATCCTGTGTGATTATTTGGATCTGGGCAGTATACCATTTACATTATCATATGTTAAAGTGTGTATTTTCTAACTGAGGACCAGGTGACCTGCTGTGGGAACTCCTTCAGCCGTTAGCCTTTAAGATACCAGCTCACTTGGTCATGGCCTCTTATACTAAAAATGCCAACATAAAACACATACTCGCTCTTCCTCCCAGCGTCAGGATTTGGTTCCTGTTGACCATTTGTGCAGAGGACTGTGATCTGTGGGTCTACCCCTAAATAAATAACTCTTTATTATACTTATATAATTTATATTTATTTATTATACTCAATTCTTAGCAATTGAGTATAATAAAGAATTGTTTTATAGCATCCATCATTAGTAACCAGGTTCACTTTTATGTTCATGAGACTTTATAATTCAGGAATCCCTTAACCATCATTCCAAAACCTAAACAATGTAGTCATTCTGGGTGGGGAAAAAATGATAATACCTAAAAATGACTTTATACGGTGGTCATAATGGTACATGCCTGTAATTCCGGCCCTCAGGGGGTGAAACTGGAGGATGCCACACTCAAGACTCACTTAAGCTACAGAGAAACTGCCAGGCAATCCAGAGTTATTTAGTAAGATCATGTCTTAAAACAAAACAAACAAAAGCCAAACAACAGCAAAAAAAGCTAGGAGAAAATAAGTAACAACACCCAATCCACACTTATGAACTATTAGAGCAACCACTCAAAAGTTAACAAAGAAATGGGTTGCTAATAAGTAAATAGCAGAGGTAAAATGGAATGCTAAAAATAGTTCATTAATTCACAAGAAGTCAGGAGAAGAGTAATGAAGGAACAAAGATGGCAAGAATAGAAAAATAGCAAGTTAAAAAGTTAAAACTGACAATAGCAGTAATTGTATGAAATGTAAATGGTCTGAAAACTCCAATTAGAAGAGATGAATTTTAAGAACAGGTAATGAAAAGACCAAACTTCACAGTTAACAAGAAACTCATTTTAAATATAAAACAAAGAGTAAAAAGGTTAAATGTACAAAGATGGAAAAGTTGAACAGGATAAACAGCACAAAACAATGCATTAGCAAACAAACATCAGAAAACAATTGGAGCAGCTTTAACGAATGCTAGATAAAGCATTGCAGAAGGAGATAGAGAGTTGGGAACCCTGAGGATGAAAGGATCACTGTATCAGGACCAGCAGCAACTTTACAGATGCAATGCTCTACAATGATGCTTTCAGATTAACAAGGCAGACCCCAAAGAAACAGAAATGATGTGTATCCCCAGAAAACCTGTATAGGAAGTTGGGAAAATTACAGAAGATCTGAACAATATGACACAATTAGACTTAACTGATATTTATAGAACATCCAAGCCAATATTAGCAGAATACACAGTATTAATAGTGCACGCACACACACACACACACACACACACACACACACACACACACACACACACACAAACATCCACATTGTCATGTTCTAAATCTAAAAACAATGTTCAATAAATTTTAGAGGAAAATTGGAGTTATTTTGTATATGTTGTCTACCCATCAAATGACTCAAATTATTTTTTTTCCTTTTTTTAATTAATTAATTTATTGAGGATTTCTGCCTCCTCCCTGCCACCGCCTCCCATTTCCCTCCCCCTCCCCCGATCAAGTCCCTCTCCTTCATCAGCTTGAAGAGCCATCAGGGTTCCCTGACCTGTGGGAAGTCCAAGGACCGCCCACCTCCATCCAGGTTTAGTAAGTTGAGCATCCAAACTGCCAAAAGAGGAACATGTGATGTACTCACTCATATTTGGTTTCTAGCCATAAATAAAGGACAGTGAGCTTATAATTCGCAATCCTAGAGAAGCTAAATAAGAAGGTGAATCCAAAGACAAACATATAGACATCCCCCTGAATATTAACCTTCATCAGGCGATGAAAGGAGACAGAGACAGAGACCCAAATGACTCAAATTATAAATGGATAGTAAAACAAAATTTGGAAAATCTTCAGTCATTTGAAAGTAAAGCAGCATGATTTTTCATCCTAATAGAAGACAAGAAAGCTAAAGAAATGATAGAAAATAATTTTAAATGAAAGAAAAATTAAAATACAGCATATCAAAGTCATGGGATACAGCTGAAGTGGGGGGAAACTCAGTAATGTTTGTATTGAAAATGATAAAATTCTAAAATTAGTCATCTAAGATTTCTTATTAATATTTTTAAAAAAAGAGCAAGCCCGGTGTGGCAGCTCGTACCTCTAGTGAGAGCACTGGAGAGGTTGAAGCAGGGAGAATGCTTCCAACTTGATGTAGGCTAGTTTGGGTTACTGTATAAGATCCCCTCTGCCCCCATCCCAGCCATAAAAAGAATCCAAATACAATCCAAAATTAGTAGAAGAAGAAATTGAAAAGCGAGGAAGTTAATCAAATAGAGAAAGAATAGCAAGGGTCAATACAATCAAACCTTGCTTCATGGAAAAAAATCAACAAAATTGATAATTTTCCAGCTAAATTAATCAAGATAGAGAGAAAGAAGAGCAGCAAGCAACACACAGAATGAAGCCATCACACCACTAGGGACCATACGGTGATTAAAGTGGCAAGAATAGAATATTGTAAAGATTTTGTGCCACTAAATATGACAACTTGGGCTAAATGGGCAAAGCCTTTGAAAGGCATCAATTATTACAACTGACTAAATTAATTTGATGTCATCAGCACCTATAACAATAGCAACGATAAAACTGTTTTGGGTAAGGTCAAAAATGGCTGTCAGTAAAAAATAAAAATACCTTTAGGTTTTGACTCCTCCATTTGACTGTATCGGACAATACCTAAATTACTCCCTTTCCTCTTCCGGTGATGCAATACAGCCTTTGATTTAATCCTACCTCCACGGCCCTTCTTTATTGTTATCTTTCAAAGATTGGTTTTCAATTATTCACATCTGAAATGAAGGTTCTTCCCAGAACTCTGCCTGAAAATCTCTGTTCTCTTTCCAAAGCTCTCTAGAAGGCTTCCTTTATTCTCAAGATTTCAAGACTCTTCCTAGAATGATGAGTCTTGCATTTATGAATCAATGAGGCAATTGATATCGCATCTGACTGTACAACAGATGCTATAAACTCAGCACACACCAGCATGAGAACAGATGACAGTAAGTGCTGGTAAGGATGAAGGGGAAGAGGAACCCCTTATTCGCTGTGCAAGGAAGCACAAACAAGTAAAGCCACTCTGGAACCTTTTCACAAAACTAAAAATATAATGATCATATGAACCAGCAATCGCCTTCTTGAAAATATAGCGAAATGACTCTACAACATACCACAGATATTTTTGCATATTCATGTGTATTGATACTCCATTCACAATAGGTCAGAAATTGAGTCCACATAGATATCCTTCAATTGATGAATGGAGAATGAAAATGTTGAGTTTTATTTGGCTCTAAAGGAAAACGAAATTTGCAGGTAATTTCTCAGACATCAGATTAATTGATCTGTGGCATGGTCTCCTTGCAGGAAGGGAGCTAAGTCCCAAGGTTTGAGGCTGTGGATGCCAAAAAACATCCAGCATTTAAAGCAAGATCAGAGAGGGGAAGCTTTCCATGGACTGAAGGTTTCTGGAATCATAGATATAATTCTTTTTAATCCCCCCTCCCAATTCCATCTCTGTCTCTATCACGATCTCTCTCTCCTCTTTCTCTCACTGTGTCTGTTGGTGCAGAGGCCAGAGGACGTCATCAACTCTCTCTCCACCATATGTTGTGAGACATGATTTCTCTCTGGACTTGGTGTGCACTGGTTAAGCTAGACTGACTGTCCAGAAGACCCTCCTATCTCTAAGCTCCCAAGACTGGGTGCATCAGAACCTTTGACTCAGACACCAACTTTCCCCTGGCAGGGTCTAGAACTTTGATTCTGCATTATGTCTGGAGAAAGTCAGGTGAGCGTTTGTGAATAAAACTAGGAAGTTTTTAAACACTGACACAGCATGGGGAGGATCCAGGACTCTACATGCCTGGAGCATTTAATATGGTTTGAGGGAAGGAAACCTGGGATTAAATGGAGCGTTTGAGAGCCACAGGGTACAATTACTTCCAGAAAATGTTTGAGTGATTGACCACGAAAAACTCTATTCTAACAATCTGTCATTAAATGAATGAATGAATGAATGAATGCAGAGGCTGTTTCAAATATTTAATTTACTTGCTTTTTGCCTTATATAGACAGCTGCTAGGAAATGCTTGATACTGACTGAGAATTATGGCATGTGCCAAAAGGATTTTAAAACTGGGATCTAACTTGTGATCTAATTAAACAATAAGACATGACAAAACAGTCACCCTGTTCCCTTAATGTCTTCCCCAGGCAGTTCACATTCTTGTGTCAAAACAGACCCAGGGCAAGGTCAAATGCCTTTGGCCAAGGTTTCTAAAACTCAGGCCTCTACTATTCTTCCTCCCTCCTTCCTCCTGGCCTTTCTTCCCTCTCTCCCTCCCCCTCTCTCTCCTTCTTCCTCTCCTCCTATAAAATAATGTATTAAAACAGACCAGAAAGCCTAACTAGAGAATCCCACAAACACTATGAGAAAACAGCTCTTAACAATCATCTAAAAATACAGAAGAAAAAATAGCACACCACAGCCCACAGCTCTATCAACCGAAGGCCAGGGTGAGGCAGAAGAGAAGGACAGCTTGAACATGCTTGGCCACATTGACTGACATAAAAGAGAATGCACAGGTATCAGAGAGATCCTCAAACCCCAGCTCCCACATGTGGAAACATCTGTTCAAATTGTGGCCACACCTGCCAGCCTGTTTAGAGCAGAGGCAGTTCAATTTAGGAGAGGCTTATCACCTACCGCAGGGACAATTTCCTGAAGGTATTGGTGGCTGCATGCACTTTTGTATGCTTTTTTTTTTTTTGAGTGACTGTGTACACTTAGTTGAAAAATCAAGTAAAACTTAACTTGGGGGAATAGACATGTTCTCGTCAATGTTTGTGACTTTTTTTCCTTGTAAGCTCTGAGCCTATTTCTTGGTGATTTGGGGGCTTAACAAATTTTTATCATTGAAACATAGAGGCATCCTGCATATGATATATTTTACAATGACCAAATTAGCTGAGAAACAAATATTGGTTTGAAAAAAATAGCTTCTTTTTAAGTAGATTCTTCCCATTGTTAATCATGTCTTATAACCTCAGAGAGAGCAGTGAGAAATAGAGACCTGGGGCTGTCTCTGCAGATAGCAGCTGGGACTCCCTTCTTGAACCAACATTGGAGACCAACATTATTAGTGTGGGTTACAATCTGCAGACACAGGCGTTTGTCTAGCCTGGGCTCAGCATTATCAGCTAGCAAAATGTTTTCTCGAATGCCTGCCTGCCATGACCATTCTTGCATCTTAGGATATCCCAGAGACTCTTATTCAGGCAGGCGAGACCCAATCATCCATTTGGTCTTCCTCACAAGGATTTACTCACCTTCACATCCCCTCAGACTCGGTGCTTTCCTTTTAAGTTTATAATGTAGCAAACATTATCCTCCCTGCCCGCTTCCTCTGGGATTTCTACATGGTTTACTGTAATTACTCCCGATGCCAGACCTTGTGTGTTATGAACAACTTTAAAAAATAAAATCGGAAAAGGAACAGTGTGGAAGAATCTTCCTCCCCCGCACCACTGCTTTCTTTCTATTTTCAAGAAGCATTATCAAGGAGACGAGACAGCATTTTGTTCTCATAATGTGATGGACAAATCATATGGATGGTCTATTAGGGTGATGGATGGGATACATTTTAATAGGAAACATCAACTAGAGCCAATTTCTCCTAGGCTGTCTTTGAAGCCAAATAGTCTCTGTATAGTTAAATTTCATACCCAAGTCTCTTAAGTCTCAAACTTTTCTTGGTAAGAAAATATTGATTGGTTTTTTAATTCTGCTCCTCACATGAACTTTTAAAATTTTAGCTCACAGTACTCATTACAGGAAGATGTACCCGAAAATGAGATTTCCTTCCTACAGCCAAACTGGTATCTTGTTTTCATCATTTACTTATCATTTTGAATACAACTCTGTGATATTCCTTACAGCCTGTTTTTATTCCATAAAGCCAAATTACCACAATGGAAATTCTTTTTGTCTGTTTTGTTTTATTATATACTGTATATACTCTACAAATAGAGTTTTGTTCAAAAGGTGTTTCTTCGGCATCTACTATGTGCCAGGATTTGTATCTTGGTCTTGGAAAGCTTGATCTCTATCCTTAAACGGTTCCCTGCTTACTGTGGTCCAGAAATAAACCTATGTAATAAAATGATAAAAGTATTGAAAGTTATGCATATAAAAGTACTTCGGAAAGAAAAATTTAGAACAGGTAACTCATAAGGGTTTAAAGAGGTCAAACTGTATTTATGTTTTCATGCATGTGTGTCTATCTTGTGCATGCAGTAGTCAAGAAGGCCAGAAGAGAGCACTGGATCCCTACAATTGCAGATGGTTATGAACCACCACGTTGGTGCTGGGCACTGAACCCAGGTCCTTTGCAAGAACAGCTAGTGCTCTTAACAGTGCATATGTGGAGAATTCTCTCTCTCTCTCTCTCTCTCTCTCTCTCTCTCTCTCTCTCTCTCTCTCTCTCTCAGTCTCTTTGTCTCTCTCTCAATATGTATGAGTGTTTTGCCTGCATGTAAGTACATGCATCACATGCATGCCTACTGTCCAAACAGATCAGAAGAGGGTGCTGGATCACTATCACTGGAATAGATAGTTGTGAGGCCATATGTGGGTGCTGGGAAGCAAACTTAGATCTTCCACCAGAAAAAAAAAATGGTCTTAACCACTGAGCTGTTTCTCTCGCTCCCATTTTATACTTCTTTTTTCCCCTTCAGTGTAGGTTCCAAGATAGTCATGAACCACACTAAGCGAAACAGCCCACTCTGGACTGTGGTCTTACTTTTTTGTCAAACTGCCTGAGTTGGTAAAGGTAATAATTCCCACAAATCAGTTTCTGGTAACATTTTATACTTCTAATCAAATTAGGATGGTCATAGCATTGGGTAGCCTGAAAAACAGAACACTAGCTAAAATGAAACTAGTTTAAAACCCTGAATCTTCTTAGCCACATGATATTTTAAAACTTGTTTAACCACCACGAAACTTAGGTACCTCCAGATGGCTGTATGTTGTGAGACTTAAGCTGTCTTCCCAGTTACCACGGTTGCCACTACCACTATTTCCAGCTGATATTTATTCTCAAGCTGTGGTCATATCTTTCAAATAATAGCAAAGCCTCACAAGGGCGCTCTGAGGTCTGTATCTCCCAATGTTCCTATTTAAGGGAAGTGAAAGCACCCATGGCACTGTCCATCCTGCAAAGCCAGGCAGACTTCAAGGTTTCACACAGACGCGTCACAGGAAATTAGTTCAAGGACGATGCCATTTTCTGCCTTCCTATATTATTGCTACAGTTATGATTATTGAAGGAAAGCTGGCTTTATTTCTTTCAAAACCCTTAAGAAACTTGGAGAAGCATAGGCAGTAAAAATGGAGCGTAAATACCTCAGCCCATTTGCACTGCTGTAACAACACAGCAGACTGGCCTCTGGGAAGATGTGTTGGGAAATTATTTTGTGACAAGCATGAGAACCTGAGCTCAGATGTCCAGCTCCTACAGAAAAACATGTCAGGTCTTTAAGTCCATCTCAAGGGAGGCAGATCATTGGAACTCCTTTGCTAAATAGCCTCACCAAATTGGTGAACTCGTTGAGTTCCAGGTTCAATCAGAGACCCTCCCTCACAAAGCAATAATGCAAAGAGTGCCCAAGAAAGAAGCAAACACTGATATATGGCTTTCACATGCGTGTGTGTACCCCATTCACCACCTCTTGTAACTCTAGACCCAGGGAATCTAATGTCTCTGGCATCCACAGACACCAACACTCATGTGCATATACTCCTACACAGACACACAGACTCAGACTGAAAAACTAAAAGAGATACCTTTTATAAACTAAGGTAACATGTTGTGGTTTATGATCCAAGAATCTATCCACTTCTTGTCTTCATCATAGTTCTTGTCTGCCTTATTATCCTTGTCCAACATGATTGAGTCTTGTTAGAAAAATATTGCCCTCTCCTTCTTCCTCCCTTTCTTGTCCCAATCATGGTGGACCGATAGTGAGACAGAGGTTAATGTTGGGAGTACATGGAGATGTAGCACTGCTTACCTCATTGCAAGTAGGAAGCAAAAGAGAGAGGAAGAACGGCACTCTTAGTATTTCTTTCAAGGGCACACTCCCAACAATCTAGTATCTGTCCTGTAGGCATTGACAGGTAAGAGTTTCACTATCTATCAACAGCACAATAGACTGGCAACCATGCCTTTTGCACATAAACCTTTGGGGACACTTCATATCCAAAATATAGTCAGTTTATCTGGGCAGTGGTGGTAATGCCTTTATTCTTAGCACCTGGGAGGCAAATGCAGCTGAATCTCTAAGTTCAAGGCTAGTTAGGTCTACAGAAAGAGTTCCAGGAAAGCCAGGGCTACACAGAGAGACCCTGTTTCAAAAAACTTGTGTGTGTGTGTACAGTTTATTCATTAAATTTTATTCAGTTCTTACAAATGATTCTATGAGATTAGATGATCTTATTTTAATTTTTTTCATATAGAGAATCTGCAAGTGTGAAATATTCATGAAATGGCCCAGGATCTTCTACTTTATTAGTAGTAGAAAAGGTGCCACAACTGAGGTATCTTTCACTCAAAGCTGGCATTCTTTCTATCACTCTAGATTGCCCTTGGAAAACCCTGGGATCTTCGTCTCCTCTGGGAGGGAAGGAGCATAAGAGGGACTAGAACCACGTGTAGCTGTTTGGGATACGAATTACAGACCTCGAATCCCTTATTGCCTGTGGAAAATAGCCCCTCAGTCCCCAGTTTGGAGAACAGACCCGAGAGCAAAACCAGGTCCACCTGGGACACCATTTCATCGTGGCTGAATCACAGTAACTCACTGAATCGCACTTCTGTTACATTAGTCACATACAATATTCAAATGCACCTAATATCATCGCACTGCCTCGGCTAATTCTGCCTAGGAATGAGCCATTAATGTGAGCTTGCTTTCTGATACAAATATAATCATTCTCTTCAATTTGAGAAAGTATTATCTACTTGTCAAATATATTCCCACTAAAAGCATTGTAGTATTTCGTATGTGCATATGCTGTGGAAGAAGGGTTTTTGTTATCATTTTGTTTCTCGTGTTTTAGAGGTTTTTGAGACAGAGTTTCTTTGTGTAGCCTTGGCTGTCCTGGACCTAACTCTATATAGATCAAGGTGGCCTTGAACTCAACGGTCTGCCTGCCTCTGCCTCCCGAGCGCTGGGCTGGGAGGGTGTTTTTATGTGTATTTAGGTCACTTTGGAGTAGGATTAGAATGCCGCCGTGACTAATTATTGTAAAACAGGCTTCTTCATGAGCTTTGGAAAAGGTTGCAAATATATCTGGTGTGTCTAGGAAAGATTTTAGACTTGAAAGCAGAGGTAGAGAAACTATCCACCTCAAGCTACTTATTGTGTATTTTATGGAACATAATTAAATTTCCTAAACTATTGCATAAGGAAGGAACCTACAGATTTTGGTGACATAATGTCTTCTTTCAACCTCCACCCAATGTCTTAAACTTTAGAAATCAGTGCAGATGTCAAGGGGTCTTTAAGCAAAGAAGGAGTAGAAATCAATGCTAGAATTATTATTTTGAACAGGGTATCGACAGCTATAATAAAGTTAGAGCAACGGGGCCCAGCAATGTAAAGTCAGTTAATGGACTTTATTTAGACGACATCAGATAAGGACATTAGTAATAACTGTTATCGTGATGGATAACCATAAATTCAAGAAAACATTTCCCCAAACACAAGTTGTTGTGAATTCCTGCCCCTTTTATCTTACAGTCAGCAGAAGATTGCAACCTCCCATTATGAAATGGCATCATAAAATGCAGAGCACAGCCACCCCAACGGAAACCACCTTTCTCCTCTGCTGATACATGCGGGCTAGCAGTAAATGCTTTTTGAGCTCCTGGCGTGCGGATAAATTCCCACAGACGTCTCCAATTGGACTGAGAGATTGAGAGACACAAGGGAGAGAATAGCTGAGGCCAGGAGAATTTAACATGGCAATTAGCAACCCTTTGGCTTCCCTAGACCCCACAGCCTAAGACCGGGGTGCAAGAAACCGAAAATCTCTCCAGCAGCGTCCATGATAAATTGGTTGGGTCCCTGGGGTTATTGGACACAGTTATTATCCAATAGCAGCCCTGGATGGTGTGAAAGTCTATGTAGTGAGGTCAGAAAATGAAACAGGGGCTTTAAATTCCCAAGGAGAGCTCCTTTGCTTACGTCTCAATTGGTATGCCCTTTCCCCCTATTTCGGGAAGGCTCCAGACCGCATCACAGCGTCTGTATTACCTTCTCTATCTGAACAAATAACTTCTCAAACAGCACTTACATGAAGCAATTGCAACCATTACCACCGGTGACTCTGTCCTTGAAAAGTTAGAAAAGTAAGAGATAAAATTGAAAATAAAAATATTTAAAGACTTTTGGGACCCTCTTTCTCTCTCACTGCCACCCCCCCTCTCTCTGTGGAAAAGCAGGGAATTTGTGGAGAAGAGAGGAATCTTAATTCTCTTTGCATATTAAGACTGAAAGCTGCTTTTAGGCATTATTTTAAACATCACGTATAATTCATAACAACATCACATTGCATTGAAATTAACTTTTTACATTTATGCATTTCTTGGGGTCTTAGGAGTCTAGGGAGAATAGTATTGCCTATTTACAACTTTGCTGCAAAGATTAAATGAATTAATACATAGAAAATGCTAGGAGGCTTGGCATTTAGGAAAGTCTCAATTGTTAGTAGCAAGGCTGATAATGATACTGAAAAAGACGGTAATGATGATTTTTAATGTCATCTTAGATATATTTTATCATCCACAGAGCAAGGATTGCACTTGCCTTATCTAAGCACTGAAGCAGACTGCAGAAATGCAATTGATATTTATGCATGTACAGAATGAAGGATTACCTGGGTTTTTCCAAATGCTGAATTCCACACTTGTGTTACTATTGATTTAGCTTCATTATGATTATTAGGGGTCGCTACTTAGGAAGTGGGAAATAGACCGAGCAAAATCAATATCTTCAGAATATATTTACTGAGGGACTAATACGAGTCAGGTACACTGCTTACAATAACTACACACACACAAACACACACACACATATGTCTTCAGAGGCCTAAAACATTAAAATTAAATCTACTCATCTATCTATCTAATCTGCCTACACATACACACATGAGCACGTGCACACACACACATACACAAACATGTATGTGTAACTGGCAAAATAAAGAGGCCATGTGGTAATGCTATATATGTTCTTAAAATTCTACTCAAATGTCAACTCTCTCCTCTTCTCCCCCTCCCTCCTTGAACAGCCTTCCTTCTCTTTATCTACTGCCTTTATCCTTTCCCTCCTCTCTCCTCTCTTTTCACTCTCATGTCTTTCTTCTTTCTCAGAGTTCTTAAAGTCTAGATTATTCTATATCTTAAGCTAAATAAGTAAATAAATTGAAAGAAAATTGAAATGCTAAACTTTCCTGTGGTTGGTCCTTAAGAATTTCCACCTAGATTTCATTTGGCTTGCAGCTCTGAGCCACCCCTGTGTGAAGGGCCTCCAAAGACCACTCCCGCACTAGCTCTGAGCTCCGCTGTGTTGACCATGCCTATGCAACTGCTATGCACCTCAGGACTGTAGGGAGACCCCGTCTTCTCTCTAGTTCATCGGGCTCAACTTCCAAGGCCAAAGGCTATATTTGGTAGGTTGTTTAGTAATGCTGGTGTCAAAATTGAAAACTATTATGTTCCTTGAGGTCTCTTTTATTTTTTTAACCTTCTGTGATTCTTTGTCCTGGCTCCTTTTCTTGTGTATTTAAATTAAATTAAAATGTAACTAATTGGGAAATATATAAGAAATTGAAAGCCAGTCATGAATGTGTGCACACGGTTTGATCCAAAGTGAATGCCCTCATGGTTAAATCCTAGCTCAATGCAATAATGTGAGAAGGAAGTGAATGTCTGAAGATAAATTTCAGTTTCCGTCCTCACATGATGTCTAAACTTTAATAGCAATGTTTTTTTTCTTTGTTGCCTTTACAAAATTCCCCCTTCCTGGCTATCCTATTTACAATGACAATTTCCAGTTGTTTTGCTGTTTCCTGTTTGCTTATGTGACTGCTTTGTTCTGTCATTACTATCATTCTATTATCAATCATTTTTTTCTCGGCAGATGTTTATGAATCGATTCTGTATTCAGCACCAAGTTGTAATGCTGAACTTCTGTGACGTAGCCGCACTGCTTGTACCTTTGCTGCCTGCTTCTCTTCGTTTCACACATTTACTTGAAATGCTGTCTATTTGTTTGCCTAGCTTTTGTTTTCTCCACCATGAGTCTGCCCGTAGCAATGCTTGCCCCAGCGTGGGAACACAGAAAAGCATCTGCTGAAATGATGAGGGAATATCTACAGAAGCCTTCACACTCATCACACTCATCACACTCATCACACTCATCACACCCCTTAAGCCTGGGGCTATCACGGGTACAGCAACTATGGGATAAGTCACTGAACTCTTAAGTTTTCAGTGAGTTGTCTTCGTCTCTGGTTATGCCTTCTACTCAAAATGGGGGAGGTTAAAGACAATCCTAAATTTCCTGAGCATCCTCTGAAATTCCTTACCTATCAGGTACAGCCACCAGTTCTTAGCCACCATTGGTAAGATGTGCGGCTGGAACAAAAATCTCAACATCACCTGCTCTTCAAGTTCGCCTAGATTATAAGGTGATTAGTGAACTAGGCCCTCACACACTGATAATATCAACCAAGTACCTTTTTAGGCACGTACTTTCAGATAAAGGTAAGTTTAAAGACAGACAATTCTTTAGGAGATGATAAATTTTCATAAACAACAAAGAAAGGAGCTGGCTTCTCGGCCCTGACAATATGTACAAAGCTGTAGGTTCTGAAGGGCTTAAGAAATGACTGAGGAAGGTTTTCATCAAGCAAAAATGAGGACCTGAATGTGGCTCTCCAGTATCCATGTAAAAACCGTGGTCATGTAAAACCAGTGGCTCCGGTCCTGCTGGGATGGGGTCAGAAACAGGCGGTTCCCTGGAGCACTTTGACTAGCCAACTTAGTCAGTATGAATTTCAATTCAATAAGACAGCCTGTCTGGAAATATAAGGAGGAAAATGATGGGGGAAAGTGATGCATTCCACCCTGACCTTGGTTTCTATCCATAGTTACAAACATGTGTTTGTGTACCCACACACATATACACACATTGGTGTTAACATATAACACCCCCCCACACACACACATATGAGTTGATCATGGAGAATTAGGTGGTAGGTCCTTTGGGAATTTTTTTTCTTGTGATCCACCTCCCCCTAGAGTGTGTCAGGGAGAGATAACTTCCATTGGCAGTAAAGATTACCCATATGCCCTGTGCCACTGGCAGGATTTCCTGCTTATGACTGGTTAGATACGATAAACAGGTTAGGGACCATTGAATTAAATAAATATTTTTATGACTTATAAAGGCCAATTTTATAGAAACCAAAGGAAATAAATACATCCTATTTGAGGGAGGTTTATTTGCAGTCGTACCAAAGGCCCTGCTGTGGCCTCTGCTTACATTTTTCAAAATTGATTTTCCACCATATAAACAGTTGCTCTGAAGTTACCCACGGCATTTCCTCCCAGTAACAATGATACAATGTCTTTGAGACATTTCCTGGAATTTCCCAGGCTTTCTTCTTTCTGTTATACTCGTGTCTTAGAACATTCTTTGCAGGAGAATGTGCATCGTGAGTCTACCATGCTTAGTGTCTCCTGTGTAATCTGGGGACACTAGGAATCAGGAACCTGGAAAATAGCACTGGAATCTCAGAGAAGACTCTCTTGCATTAGTCTCTCCTCAGTAAGTCTTAACTCACTCTCAAGTAGGAAGCGTTAAGGCCTGCACTAATCGGTTCTCATTGAATTGCTCCCCAAGGCAAACTTGGGAAGGAGGAGTTGGTCTTTAGAGCTTGTACAAACTCCTTTGCTCTCTTTTCTTCTCTTCTCTATTAGGGATATTTACTGCCTGCCTCTCTCCTAAGGCCTTGTGTACCAATTCCAAAGCTGGGAATTGGCCCCAGACCCCACCCCTGCCTTGTGGCTTCATGTCACCACCCAAACCGCCTGCATGCCTCACTTGCCTATTTCTCTTTCAGAGAATTTCCATTTCAGTTCTATCTC
This sequence comes from Microtus ochrogaster, assembly GCF_000317375.1. Classification (NCBI taxonomy): domain Eukaryota; kingdom Metazoa; phylum Chordata; class Mammalia; order Rodentia; family Cricetidae; genus Microtus; species Microtus ochrogaster. The sequence goes on along the minus strand of NC_022022.1, from coordinate 37,495,646 downwards.
AAAGAAGACAAGGAAAAAATGATCTACAATAGATTTCCCTAGTCCATGGTTTCCCTTTCTATAGCGTTACGAATACATAGTCTATAGCTTTAAAAGGCTCAAATTAGGGGAAGTAGGTGATTTTTCTTGCAAATAGCAAAATTTCCATCTCTGCAATATTATTTTAATTAATGATACTGGGGGAAAATTTAATCTTCCTCTTGGTATACGAAGTTTATGAACTTTGTCAGAATGTCTTGGTCAGGATGCTTACTGGATAGGGAACAGTAGATGTTTGCAAAGTCAGCAAGAAATAGTCAGTATTTCAGTTTGATCTGCCCATATCTCTGTTTCCCTCTCTTTCTCTTCGTAGGTGCTTTATGTGGAGTCTACTATCACTTGTGAGAACTCTTCAAGAATCCCCACACTCCATCCCTGGATGAACACTAAGCCTGGAGAACCAGTGCACAGACAAATATTGTATTCATAGCCCATGAGCAGGAACGTTGCCTATTCTACACTGGTAGTATCATGAAATAGATTTTGGGCAAGTGGTACTAAAGACAGACAGAATTCTCCTGAATCTCACTTCTGGTTGAAGGTGTAGGATAACTGGATATTTCTTGGCACTTTGTGACATCTTGGCAGAGCTGGCTGCCAAGGCACCCTCCTTTGAGCTAATGTCTAAAGATGAGGGGCCAAAGGGAAGCCCACACGCCAGTATCTGTGCCTTTTAAGTGTTTGCAAAATGTATGTGCAGTTTGAGATACCAGAGCAAAGGGAAAGGAGAATGCCTTTCAAAGGCCAGTTGTTGAACAACATACATATTATGTATTCTTTCATCACCAAAAATCTTATAAAGTGTCTGGAGAGGGGAGAAACTGAGGAACATTTTCATTCCAGAACGCTCAGTCAGTGCAGAAGATTATATGGTCAAGACTGTAAAATTCGGCAAAGAATCCCAATATCTGTAGTCTTTCTAGCTTCCTGTCATGTAGAACTGACTCTAAGTTTCAATTAAAATGGAATCTAGAAGCAAAATTCCTCAGGGTCAATTTCAGTAAGAAAAATACTTTGCATGACTGTTATTAGCTTGAGACTTGGCCACTGGTCCTCATAGTTATGTCTTGACATGGCTTGAGTGTTAGCAACAACAGAAAAAGCTCAAACACTCCAATAAAATTCCTTCCTATGAACTGAATTTTAAACTCATTGGTGTCATAAAGCAGCATTTCTATTTATCATAAAAAGAAAATTCACAGAAAGAGAGGGCCCGGCATGTCGGAGACATGACAACTCATCAATATATTCATTGACTTGGTTATAAATCAGGCTATCTGTGTGTTTTGCTGGCTATGGGCTGGTGATCAGCATGAGATAATAGAAATGTTGTGGGTGAATTTCTCTCATTAGCTCCAAGATGCTCCTAGATCCTTAACAAGCTCTGTGGACGAGAGTGAATCCTAAGGACACCGAGGAGCATGTGGGCAGGACATCTGCTGGTTTCTCTAACATCGCTGCAGCTCCAGAGCGAAAATTCATGGACTCATTTGAACATTCTTTCAGTGTTTTCAGCCTAGCTCGTGGCTTCACATTATATTTTGGTGTATAGAAAGCACAGTATGGGAGGAGGATAATATCATATCAAAAAGAACCCTGGAGATAGCTGTAAAGTACACCAGTTAGCAACTCGGCAGAGAGCCTTCCATGGAACAACCTGAAGTGAGGTTGCTTTGGTCATTAAACCGACCCTACATGAGCCATTATTGCTATTTGGCTCTGAATTATTAAAAATCAGTAGCAAGATTTAGCACACCTCTAACTCCAGGCTCTCCTGTTCTTTAAGATAAAAACAGTCTCTCTTTGTGCTAGTTAGAAAACATATGTGAGCGCACTAGCACTCAGCTTCCAGGGATAACCTTGTTAGTGTCTATATAACTGCATGTAACCGCTCAGCGTGGCATCCTTTTCCATTTCTCTTTATGAATAATTTTGTTAGACCTCATCCATTTTCTAGTGCTCTTTATTACAGCATGCTACTACATTTATTAGAGTTCCCATCAGAGAATTCTTCTTCTTGTTATCCTTAATAGTACCATGAACTGCCCTCTCTCGACTGTAAAGCTGGCACTGTTCGAAGTCCATTTATTAGTTTATAGCCCTTCCATTTAAAATTCCTGCCAAGAACTTCCTAAGTGAAGAAAAAGTTTGCAATAGATATTCACCCATACCACACACACATCACAATACATGCGTGTGGGCGCGCACATGCGCACGCGCACACACACATACATACCCATTCACATGAGCATGGACACGTAGGTATATGAATACAGCACCACCACTACTGCTATCGCCATTATCATCACCATACCACCACATCATCACGACCATCATCGCACCACATCACATCACCAAACCACTACACTCCACCCCCATCAGTACCACCACTATCTCTATTATTGCCATCACTAGCAACACACCATCAGTACCCCCACTACCCCCACTGTCACTCTTACCACACTGCCAAACCACCTCATAGCCACACCACCATGGCTATCAACATCACTACCAAACACTACCACTATTAGCATTATTAACATACCACCTCATCATCACTACCCCCACCATCACACCACATGACCTAACAATCTGACCACCACCATACCACAACACCATCACCATGAACACACCACTGCCACCATCATACCATAACAGCACCACCATAACCGCTACCACCACCACCACCAACACAATCATTTCTAATTACATAAACTTCATGGAAATCCTAGACTAATTGCATGTTCATTTTAACCTTCTAGAGCCAGGTACTTATGCTAAGAAACAAGTGCTTGCATAGATTATAGAACACACCTAGGACTTTTCAACCCTTGTACTGAGTTGAAGACTATTGATTTTGGTGCGGCAAGGTGGCCCTTTGGTTTTTATTGCGTGGTCCACTACTACCTTCTGGCCAGGGGTAGAAACAGGCTAACGATGTGATGGTGCAACAGCTTCAGCTTTGATCTCGTGATAGATCCAAAACCATTTTAGAGTTGGCCAGGTTAGATATGGGCAAGTTAGTTCTAGAAAATTTCCTCCTTTGGATTCTGTAGGAGATCAGTTTGGAGATATTGATACAGAACATGAGCTGGTACATGTCCCTTCATTGACTGACACATGTCTTTGAAAAGGTAAGTGACGATACACATGAAAAATGTTAAAAAGAAAGGAAAACTGTAAACCTTTCTTATGATACCTTATGGTGAAGAGAACAAAGCGTAGAAAAGCTGGGGTGGGGTGGGGATTGGAGGATGTTGGGAAGATGGGGAGAAAAGGCTTAAGACAGGGAAATGGCATCACAGGAAACCAGAAACTGGGGTCACATTTGGGATTCAAAGGCAGCAAGGTAAGTAACAGTGAGTGACGTGAGGGAGGCTGTAGAACACACGATGCAGATAACCTGAGTCTAAAACACAAGACACCCCTTGCGGTCCTGAGTTCCTTGCTCGCGCTCTCTCTCCTTCTGCTCCTGACTTGGACCTTGAGATTTCTGTCCGGTGCTCCAACGTGGGTCTCCGTCTCCTTTCATCGCCTGATGAAGGTCAACTCTGATCCTACTGCACGTAATGGCTTTGTGGGAGCCTAGGCAGCTTGGATGCTCACCTTACTAGAAATGGATGGAGGTGGGGGTTCCTTGGACTTCCCACAGGGCAGAGAACCCTGTTTGCTCTTCGGGCTGAAGAGGGAGGGGGATTTGATTGGGGGAGGGGGAGGGAAATGGGAGGTGGTGGCGGGGAAGAGACGGAGATCTTTAATAAATAAATAAATTAAAAAAATAAAACACAAGTCATCCTGTATAGGGACTGTTGGTAAGGCGTCAAGGGGTGACAGATATGGAACAGAAAACAGTCTACATTTTAACACAAGGACAATCAAAGCCAACTTTTTCTATAAAAATTGTTCAAGGGAGACTCAGGATCAGATTGATTTCCAGTGATTAGAATTGATTTGTACCTATGGCAAATTTTCCCACAGATATCTATACAGATAAACTCAGGAAACGCTCTGATGCTAGACCTGGGTCCATCCTCAGCTAGACTTTGGATGGGTTGGGAGATACTTACTGTATGTCTCTTACACTCATTCTAAGTCAGAAGGGCATATGTTTTCTTTCTCTATTTTGCTCTTGCCTGATCTCACTAATTTCTTCAAAATGATTTTTAATTCAACCATCCATTTTTATTACCTGGGGTAAGAGTGAGTACACATGTTTGTGATTTCTGGATTTTTGCTTTTGGTTGGACAGTTAAGACTCTTCCTGAATAACTGCTTCATGTTCTTGTCACTAATTGGTGGACCTCTCTAGAGGGACTTATATCCTAGGGAAAACCAGGGGGGAAGATATGTGTGTGTTCTACCCATCTCTTACTTAAACACATGGCTTACCTCAATTTTTTTGAGTCAGCTCAGAAGCAAGTTAAGAAACTTTATGGCTAGATAGAAATCAGAATTCCTCTGATAATTGTATTTTTTCTGTAACTACTTGCTGGTGGTAGTTAATCATTAGGATGGATACTAAAGGCAGTTTCTCAACATTTTCAGATTTATTCTTTTCTGAAATATTACCCAGCTTCTTAGCCTCATCTTCCATTAAAAAAAAAACAGAACAAAATAAAACCAACCAACCATCCAAACAAACAAACAAACAAAAAATGATCTACCAGGAATGTCCTTCTCCAATTTGAAATTTACCTATCCTTTGCTTACCAACCAAGAACCTCGAATTCCCAAAGGTGTGCTTATAAAATGCCACACACCATACAAATATCATTCAGTTTTATATCTGGTTTTCTATATACTATATTTTCTAAAAGTATATGAGAAATATTCATGTTTTTAGATGAAAGTCAAATTTGTCATCTCTAAGCCATATTCTTTGGATATCATGGTTATTTTTATGTAACTCTTAAATATATATGCAGCAACATCTTATAAAGTCTGATCTTTGGTTATATGGAATGCGCTGATACTATTTCCCCTCAGCTCTTGACACCCTGGGAGTTGCAATATGCCAAAGCAAATAGAGTACTGAAAGCAAATGAAAGTTACACTACAGTTTGCATTTTCTCTGTATCCTTATAAACCTTTAACAGGAATTCCAGTGAAGACAATGCTCTCTGATCAGTCAGAACCAACCAGGATTGGTAGAACAGGGAGATTCATGAATGATAAGGATGACCAATATTCTGCCATAAATGTCACAGCTTGAAGTATATAGCAATATTAGCGATATGAACATGCACATGATTAAGTAGAGGCATATTGACAAATACGGGATAAGTCAACTTTTCTTCATGGATTTCTTGTTATGAAAGTCTTTTATGTTACCTGAATCAAATAAAATAGTCCAAACAGAAACAGGTTGTTTGCTTAATGATCTGTGAAACTAGGAACAATGATTGCACTTTTAATTTCTAGCACGAAGGCTCTCCAATGTTTAATACAATCATCACATTGCTGAAATTTCTCCTCATGCCTCTGAACCCTGCTATGGCCCCGAGATTAAATTTCAATAATGCAATCAATAGTGTGATGAGGAGACAGTGGTTTTCTTTTCAGGGATACATTTCTCAGACAAACACAGGGTGCTGCTTTCTCAGGCAGCAAAGAAGACGCATTGTAACCACTGGCAATCTCTTCTGTTTCCCCTCGGTCCTGCTAAAACATTCTTCTACCCTATAACACAATACTCTCCACATTTGTCAATAATGCATTCCCATCTGGAAAAAAAAAATGTCCAAATAGCAACCTCCATCATATTCCATATGCATACTTTATTCATAAATTCTGCTTATGCTCTCTGAATATTGTGTAAATATCTACAAAACACAAAGTCACAGAACTGAGATAATGATGAACTAAACATTATTTTAAAAATATTATTAGCTAATACCTCAAGGCATATTTTCTATTTGGAGTTTGTTATGACAGTAGATGATAAATTCATCTTCCAAATAAGTTTTCTTGATTTTTCAAACTCATTGTAGAAGAAATATTGGAAGATCTAGAAAAATCTTCATTGTTTTAACTCATAGTATAAATGTTGACTCTATGAGTGGAAGAGTCATCTGATTTAGTGCTACTTTTATTGCTAGATGATGCTATTTTGAACAATAATATTTGTTAAGGGAAAAACTGAGCTATTTGTCTACTTTGAGAGAGTCTGTTTACTTAAAACTTGACAACATAATCTCTAAACTGACCAGTGACCATACATACTCTAAAGCATATCACAATCTGCCCAAAATAAACCAGTGATTTAAAGGTGATGCCGTTGACAATTTTCATTCATTTAACTATTAGGACTTTTCTAAGGACAAATATGTTCTTCATAACATATGTTCTCTAAAGAAGGTTGAGAACCATTTTAGTTTATTCATTAAGCCTTGGTAAAGACATCTCATCAGAACTATTAATGTGGAAAGCAGTATATATATATATATATATATATATATATATATATATATATATATATATGCTGCAGCATGCTCTTTAAACTCAGTGAGTCATCTTCTACAGCACTGTTTCCATTTCTAAAGTTGAAATCTTCTATCCCGACAGACCTGAAGTTTGCTCTCACGTCTCTTCTCCCCTAGTTTATAATATTTTGGAGTCATTGAATACAGTCCAAAGAGACCATATAGACCATTAGCTCAAGCTTCTCTTCTAAGCAACAAACTCTATCTATCTGTCTGCCTGCCTGACTGCCTGCCAGCCTGTTTATCTGTCTGTCTAATCTATCTATTTATCTATAAATAAACACATTTGAACATACACAAGACACGTGGATGTGAAAGTTATGTTTATTTAATTGGACTTACATTTCTAATGAACGGTTCTTCCATTTATCCTTTACTCTAGAACACATACCTGACATGATTTTTTTTTTGCTTTCCACTGATATGTCAGTATATTCTCTTCCTCACACCTTGTAAAACCTCTCCAAACTGTCAAATTGGCTAAATCTTACTTCACGCTTTGTTTATACATTAAGCATTGAACTCTACATGCTGATCTCGTTCATGTGGCCTCCAATCCTACCACCATCCAACTAATTACAGACAGACAGATAGATATAAATATAAAGACAGACAGACAGACAGACAGATAGATAGATGGTTTCTTTAAGACAAAAGATCCTCTTTTGTTTACAAGATAAAGGAGTTTGTTTCTCACAGATATAACATTATCTATGACTTGGAAATCGGCCTTTTCTCCCTCTCTCCTCACATGTTGATACTCTTCTCTTGTTTTGAATTCATACTTATTTTTATTAACTTTTTATTTTTAAGTATGTATATACATATGCCATAAATATACATACAGAAGAGTTGGAAGGGTTGGAGTCTGTACACATGAGTGGGGTGACCATAGAAGCTAGAAGAGAGAATCTGATACCATAGAGATGGCAATACAGGTTGTTGTGAACCAGCCAACGTGGATACTGGGAACCAAACTTGGGTCCTCTGTAAGAAGGGTCAATACACACAGCCATCTCTCCACCTATCATATTCTTTAAAACTTTAATCATCAAAGATTATATGAAAACTCTGAAGGTGTCTTCGGTGTTTCATAATACACTCATTTTAGTTGCCCTTTGCCTAGTATGCTAGGTACACCCCGGAAACTTCCACAACTCTGAAGACCCCTAATGTCTACTCCAACCCTTCCAAGTCTTCTGTATGTATATGTAGAGAGAACTGCCTTCACTCTACTTCAGGTCTGTATCTTTTACTTTATCTTAATTGATGAACTCACTTTCTTGCCCACTTCATGGCAAGTACTGTCTTAGTGGCTTTTTCTTTCTTACAGTCATAGAATATAATGTTAATGCAACACCAGGGCATTATGTTACCAATCTGTACTAGGGACTGGTACACATGAATTTAAGGATTGAATAAAATAGACAAAAAAATCTGACTCATGCAGTAGTATATTATGGCTCATAATAGGTGTTCTCAGTATTATTATTTATATAATGGCACACTATAGTTTGAATTGCATTTAATCGAGCTGAGTTATACCAACTAGTTAAACTCATATTGGTATTACCAAACTACTTTCTGCCTTCTAAGAAGAATTAAGCTTGCAACCAGATCAATTCAACAGAGATGATATCAATTTCTAAAAAATAAAGCAATACATTTAATATGAAATCAAGTATTCTCCCTTGTAAATGCCCTTTTATTGATTGTGCTTGCTTACTTTCAACTTTCAAGACTAAGTTCTCTCAAAAATAGGGCCTAGTTATATATGCGAAACTAACCAGCTACTTAGGAATGTGACTACATGAATATAACTGATGATTTTGGTCATGATCTGTATTGGTATTTTTTTTTTTCGAGACAGGGTTTCTCTGTAGCTTTGGAGCCTGTCCTGGAACTCCCTTTGTAGACCAGGCTGGTCTCGAACTCACAGAGATCCGCCTGCCTCTGCCTCCCGAGTGCTGGGATTAAAGGCGTGCGCCACCACCGCCTGGCGATCTGTATTGTTTTTATGTTTTTTTTCATAAAGAAAAAGTAGATGACAAGTTGGATAAACTCAGGCCAATTCAGTTCTTACTCTCTTAATTTCCTGCAGTGCTCATTGCTCTGTCTCCATCTTCTGAAACCGCAGATCCACAGGTGTGATGCTGCTGACTCTGATGATTTCAGAAGTCCTCTAGGGACTAGGTAGATAACTCCTGTTCTACTCCAGCAAAGGATCCAAGTTCTGCTCAAAGCACTCACGTCAGGCAATCATCTGCAATTTGGATCCCAGAGCTTTTTCTGGACTCCAGACTTCTGGAACACTACACACACACACACACACACACACACACACACACGCACGCACGCACGCACGCACGCGCGCGCACATAAATACACTCACACACACATTCACACACATACCCCCACATATACCCACACACACATACTCACAGGCACATAAATACACTCACACACACACATTTACACATTATTTTTAAAAATTCTTAAAAATATTTTATTTAGATCTAAAATTTATAGCAGATGACGCATAAGAGTCCTATACAAAGTGGCTTGCATGAGTTTTCTCATCGAATTCTCCCACTAAACTTTACACAACTGAGGCTCCATTATGCTTTGCATTTTATGGAGGAGGAAACAGAGATTTGTGGATAACTAACAGCCTTCCTGTTATACCACCTGAACACGCTAAAGAAGAATTGTGTGTGTGTCTACATGAATGAATGTCTGTATGTACATGTGTAAATGTGTGTGGATGAGAATGCACATAACATATGTCTGTCACAGCCAGAGCTTAACTTTTTCACTGGCCTGGACAGTTAGACTAGGCTGACTGGACAGCAAGGCCCCAGGAATCTAGCTGTGTCCACTCTTCCAGTCTTAGGATAACAGGTACACACCACCATCCTGGGCCTTTTTGACTCAAGTTCTGGGTATCAGATTCAGGTTTTCATACTCACACAAGTACTTTTCTGCATTTGCCATCTCTCCAGTCCACAGAACAAGAATTTTAACCCAAGGATTTTGCCACGAAACACTCTACGTTTTACCTAGGCTTCAGGAAAACTCATTCAAGACACTGAAACTGGAAGTGAAGTTGGGAGGTATGTAAAATCATCAAATCCTGCTTTCAAGCGTAGCTGGAGCCTACACGCTTGGGACGCTACACAGATATGTGGTAAGAGAAAGTGGAGCTGAGCATGAGCTCAGTGTGGAGGCTGTCAGTCTTCAGCCTCCAACAGTTTCCAACAAGTGCTTGCCATTGTCAGGAAGAAGAAATCGTACTACACTAATGATTGTTGCGATTGTTTATGGGAAGCTGCATAAACAAGCTTTTGCCTCTGCTTCTTGTCAGCTTTCTGCTTGTGCTGGCATGTTCAGTGTTAAAGTGTCCTGGTGGAGTTCAAACGCAGCCCAGTGGGCAGGAAGCCGTCACTGCTACTTGAGATTAAATTATTTCGTATAAACCATCCTGCTGGTTGGTTCTGGTTAGCACACACAACAGTGACAAGGGGGTAGGCACACGGGTTTCAAAAAAATATTGAATCTGAATTTGATGAGTTTGGGACAGAATTTGGAAACTGGAAATCAGGGAAGTTGGTGATTGAGGATAATGATAGCAAGACAGATAAAAGCAGAATGAGAAACAAACTCCAGCTCCAAGTGTGAGTGTGTGTGTGTGTGTGTGTGTGAGTGTGTGTGTGAGTATGTGTGTGTGTATGTATGTGTGAGTATGTGTGTGTATGTGTGTGTATGTGTGTGTGAGTGTGTGTGTGTGTGTATGTGTGTGTGCATGTGTGTATTTTGTTGTTTGTTTTGTTCAGTTTCATTTTGTTTTTCAAGACACTCCTTCTCTGTGCATCCCTGGATGTCCTGGAACTTACTTTGTGGATCAGACTGGCCTCAAACTCACTGAGCTCTGCCTGTCTCTGGCCCACCACTGCCCACCCCTTCTATATATTTTAATGATTGTTTCTATGATTTAGGAACTTACAAACTCTGAAAGGTATTCACTCCTCAAAAATGAGTTCTTTATGAGAAAAGAAGCCTTGGAATATGGCCTGTGTTTTCCTTACCAGCTCTGCAAGGTCCACATATCTAAACCTTGTCTGGTTCTTTATTTACATGGGAATAATAGCATCTGTCTCTACCTCAGTAACACATACCCTCAGTGTGCAATGTTTAAAATAATTACATCATGCATGCTGTCCCTGTGACTCCCCTCATGCTTCTTACTAAACACTTTAAGATACCATGAGGAAAAAGGGCTCTCACCGCAGCCCATTCTAAGAAGACTGCCCAAGGAGCTACTCAAAAGTTGTCAGTCCACTCACTAACCTGATCCGTCCTCATGAAAAGTTGTTAAGAAGAAGATTTGTGGTATTGTTAGAGTCAAACCTGCCTCATCATGAGTGTAAGCATCTAGGGAAGAAGAAGCTAAGACAGACACCTGCTTGAGACTGGAGCCACTCACAGTTAAAGGCATAATCTTCACAGTAGTGAAGCGTGTGCCGTCTATCCTACCTAGGACTCAGAAGCTTTCCTCAGTTCTTACCTGTAAGTAATGTGCATACTAGTCCAAACATCTCTGTCCTGTCCCTAGACTGTGTCTATCAAAAATTTACATGGTCATATGGGGACTGCAATGATTATATGTCATGTTAATTTTATATGCTTCACAATAAAGGCTGATTATTAGTGAGTTTGCACAGTGAAGAATTACTAAAATTTAACCATTTCCAGAAAATATTTACATAATAAACATAGAGAATGTTTTTATACACTGAGTACTCTTCTAAGTATGTATTGGCTCAACCTTCTAGGGCACATATAACATACACATCAGTAAATATTACTGTGCTCATCAAAAGAAGAAGAATTTGGTGGACAAAGAAATTAAATAAGTTGCCCAAGTGAGATATCTACAAATACAAAAGTTTCCCAGTACTATAGCCCAATCAACTCTGCCATTTAACACAATTAATCACGAGACCTGGACTACTACACACCACAAGGCAATGTCCTCCTCCTAACGTCAACATTTTTCTGGTACTATGAAATTCTTGTCCTGTTCTATCCTTCACCCAAACCTTTAAAGATGAGCAAGTGACCTTCTTACAATATAGAGAGATATTATTATGAAATTTACTGCCAGGTTGAGACCTTGCATGCCACACTAAATTTTTATGACAGTTATAAACACTTAAAAAAATATAAGTCTATCATGGGACTGCTTATAAATCCTAATAATAACTCTCTGGCCAGCCATGTCAGTCATAAAAGAGGCGCGTGGCTCAAGTCGTACGCGTGAGAACAAAGGTTGGATGCTTTCTCCAGCTCTCTGTGCTCTTCTTCCCTTCCTCTGCAAGATATTAGGGGATGGGGGAAGCAAAGTGAGGTGGAGGAAAACGGAGGCTTCCCATAGGAGCCCCAGTAGATCTAATTTTCTGAACTCCACTTTTCTTTTAAGTAAAATGGTATTCAGTACATTGTGAAGTTCTTTGAAATTCCATTTTACTAAATCCGCTCAGGATTTAGAAGGCCAATTTAATAAGTGATTGTAGAATTCCCGCCATCCAGTGCTGCCTCAGGAGTTATTCCCCTGTTGTGTGTTTCTTTTTAAGTATTGGAAGGCCTGGGGAAATACTAAACAGAATTACAAAAATGAATTATACAAGATGTGACTTTAAAGTAATGAGACCAATTCTGCGAGCCACACCTGAAAATCAGTGATATCACCATAATCACACATGCACTTGCGCTCAGAAAGGGGCAGCACATAATCAATGGGGCTAGGGAACAAAGGGGGATTAGGAGAATACACATCAAACTCAGAAAAGTACTTGCTTGTGGGTAGAGTGGAGACTCTGGTTTACCCTTCGTGTTCAAATTTTTAAGTGTGGTATGTTCATGTGTGGTGGGGTTCTAAAAATCACTCAATATATTTTGATGTAAAGATCAGCTAAACCAACTTAAACGAAAAGGAAAGACTTGATTGGTTAATTTCATCAAGAATTTTCAAAGAAGTAAATTGCATGCTTTCAGGAAGAAATCAACCCCAAGCTTCATGTTAGTTCTCTTTTATTTTATTTTATTTTATTTTGAGACAGGATCTCATTTACTTCAGACCAGCCTCTAACTCATTATGTCTTGAAGGGTCCCTTTGAGCTTCTGATTTTCACGATTCTACCTTCCAGGAGATTGGGTGACAGGCAGATGCCACCACACTCGGTTCACTTCTGTTGCCGTGTGGACAAAACTATCACCACAACAGAAACAGAAAACCATTTGTCATGAGTGGGGTCTCAGTGATGCTTTTTTTTTTCAGTGATGCTTTTGACATCCTAATGGCAGCCTCTCCCACTTCTCCCTCAATCTCATTTGTTAATTTATCTAGTTGGTCTCTCTAATATACTTAACAGCTCCGCCATTTGTTTCATCCCTTTCATTTGATTTGTGACATGATAGCCCATTGGACTGAACCCGTTGATTGGATTTCATATGCTTGTCTGGGATAGTCAAGGAGAAAATTCATTTTCTCACCCTACAGAGAGAAAAGGGAAAGCATTTATTCGTAAACTTGAATTTGTAAATGCAAGCAAGTACTTACAGGCAGTTATGAGAGAGTTGAATCTCCAAGCAAATGTGGTCTCTCTGTTGGCATGGCTCTTCGAAGAAGCTGTGTGTGTGTATCCTAGAAAGCCTCATGGCAAAATAATACGTGTCTTGGTATGAAAACTCAGAAAACATATTTTAATTTTACCCACTGGAAATAATTCTTACCATGAGATTGAAGTTGGAATCAGCATTGCTTGTCTCTTCCCCCTCTACCCCTACAAATTCTCAAAAACAAAATACCAGAATTTATATGCTTTTGGGCAAAACATACACCGAATTCCTAATACAGGACAACAAAAACAGAAAGATGTTTAGGGAAAAGGGAAATGAAACCGTAAGGCAGTGTGTCACGGTGTTTACACCTGTGAATGCCAAGGGATCCACTCACACCTGAGGACGGACAGTCCTTCAGCAAGAACACAGAAACAGAGGAGAAAGAAAGCAACACCTTTCTTATTCACCCATCTATGTAGACGCCAGGATAGAAGCACAGCTTTTCAGAGCTATCCCACGGGGAATGAACACCTATTGCAGAAGGGCATCCTGAGCACATTCACATAAATAATTATCAGTGACGAAAATATTTAAGCACCAGGCATCACAAGCACTGACAAGCATGTATTGAGCCTCCTAACGGTGACTGTGAAGTGGAGGAGAAATCCCCATGGAAGGATCTGGGATAAGACATCCCTGACTCTTTATCAAGGAGTGAAATTAACTGAGTATGCCTGGGACGGCTGCGCCCTGAAGCCAAGTCAAATTCATATGAGATCTTTCTGGGTTAGCACTCCAACCCAGGGAATTAAGGTATAAATACCCGCTCCAATCCCCCCAGCTGCCTGCTCCCATCTGAGAAGAGCATTCTGAAGAAATCTATGTTTAAGGCTGGTGTCTCAGTATTTGCTAGTAAAATTCAAAGAAATTTAACTATTTTTTAATCAAAGAAATAAATTATAAATATCTATCCTGGATTGATATTTTAAGTCAAGAAATTTTAAGAAAGCCAAGTAACAAAACTGTATAATTAATACAGGTCAGATGCATGAAAAAGTGCCCAAACACTGCTAAGACATCTTTTGAGCTTAAGCATCTTTAAGGTTGTCTCCATCTCTCTCTCTCTCTGTGTGTGTGTGTGTGTGTGTGTGTGTGTGTGTGTGTGTGTGTGTGTGTGATGTATGCATGTACACGTATGTAAATATACACAAAGAGGCCAGAGGAAGCTGCTTAGTGTTTTTCTCTGTCATGGTCTACATAAACTCTTTGAGACAGCTGCTCACCGAAACAGCTAGGTTGGTGATCAGCAAGTCCCCATAAACCTCCTGTCTCTGTCTCTCCCACCAGCACTGAAGCTATATGCACCGATGGCCAAGTTTGAATTTTTATATGGGTGCTAGGTCCAAACTCAGTTCTTCACGCTTGCACAGCAAGTGTGCTTACCTACCTGAGCCATAATATTCCAGCCCCGGTGTCATTTATATTTTAAAACCATTCAGCCAAACAAAAGTCTCCTAACCAGTATGTTTAGAGGCGTATAAAGAATGAAGTGCTTGGAGTCTGGCCCAGAGTCACTCTCAGCTTCTCTTACTGACGCTGCCATTATGGAGTCATCTGATGTCTCTGGGCTCTAATTTCTTCATCTGCAGTGTAGAGGTAAGATTTATGTTGTATAATCAAGCAATATAGAGATAATGCATTGGAAAAAAACAGAATAAAAGTAGTCCCTTAATAGTTGACAACTTTGGAAATTTCTGCTTTTGATCAAATGAGTTCCACTTTTGCCAAGGCCTTATCTTCTCCTGGGAGCAGGTCATACAAGTCAGGAACAAGAGTAGATGACTCAGAACATCTATGCAGCTTCTAGAAAATGTCAGGAATTTCATCTTGCATTTTGGAAGGAAATTAGGTGATCTTAGGAAACAGGTGGTCTTGGCTCTGTTTAAACACAAGATGACAGGAAAAATATGGTTAGGTAATCTCCTTAAAGTCACACAACTACAGCTGTCCAAGGACATACAGCAAGGACTTCTGGAATGCTGTTTTTTTTCATTGTTGCCTCGCTGACTGAGTCCTTTTTGCTTTCCAAATCCATTTCTCTTGGGTATCATTTCAGGTGTGATGACTGTGATCTAAAGTTGTCTTCTGGCAAAGCTGCAAAGAGCTACGAATGTATCTCAGTGTCTCTGCAGTGATGCCCAGACATCTTGGTGATGCAGACCTGCAATTTCTTTCCTGAGCATTCTCTAGGCCTTCTCCAGAAGGAAGGATTGATTTTTCTTCACTGCGGTAAAAAGTAAAGAACTGGCAGTGTCGATGTTCAAAATAGACCTTCCCTTTTCTGTATTTCCTTCAAATTGCCTTGGGTGACAGTTGATCAAGTATTCTGTGCGACGTCAAAACTGTTTGTGGAAATGGCCCCAGGAAACTGTAAATTTCAAAACATGCGGGCTTGTTGTGCTCAGAGTACAATAGCTAATAAAGTCATAAGGGCACCAAGTGCTCATTTTTATCCGTGGCCCTCCAACTTACACAAAGAAAGCAATAAGACATGGACACAGCCTGTATTTAGAGTGCCACACACGCCCTGGGCTTGTCAGATCAAGGTCACAGTCACCTTTGTAAAAAGAGACTGAAGATATTTTAATAAAAACTACTAATCTTAGAATCATCAGAATAGTTGCAAACCAACACACATTTCCCCTCTACCACATTACCCTTCCCTTTTCTGCTCTCTTAACGTTGTTCCAACACATCCTACAAGACTCAGCATCTTCCCCAAAATTCCTTCTCCAGCATCTATTTCCCTTTCATGCAATGTCTGGATTAGGTTTCTCTTTTGTTTTTGTTTGTTTATTTGTTGTATGATTCTCTCCCTCATTTCTTCCATCCAAAAGAACATTTCAGTTGCTACTTTCTCTGTATCCTCTTCTCGGGACACAGATGATTCCAGTGTTCTCTTCCTTCCTTGGCACGGTAAGCAGTGTACTCTTGACAGGATTACCTGGAAAGCCGATACTTCACAGGCCCAGGAAGTATGACCTCCTCTTTGGGTAGCAGGTTCAAGAGTTAGAGGGCAACTATACTGATATGCAGCCAGGGTTGCAGATGCAGGTCCAGGTGATCAAATTATGGATGAGCCTAATTCTTTGGCCCCATCTATTCCTTCCCTTATGGAGAGCACGGCGGTGTCAGGGGAGTCAGGTGGACTCCCCAAAGCCGAATGCCTCGTACAGGGTCCCAGAATCCAGAGTGCCAAGCAATACTGCTCGACTGCTGTGAGTTACTAGGAGGTAAGCCCAGGTCAGCTCTGTCGAACTGTGGCACCTGTGGTGGTTCACACACGCTGAATGTCCCATATGATCATGATTAGGAGTAAGTGGATGAGGTCACAAGCCTTAGTTGTCTTTGAAAAATGGAAGTAATATAATTTGCCTGTCACTTCCCATGAATGATGTGGAAGTCAGGAAATAAAATGATGCAAGAGTGTTTTGAAAAGAATTAAAGATTTAAAAGCCATTTCTAAGAGCTCCTCAAACACGTTCATGACTTATTTTAGTTGTAAGAAAAAGCTAAGTGTACAAAGGCAATTAGACACTGTTTTAGATTGTGTGTGTATGTAAAGACATATAGTTTCTGCATGTACATACACAATACTGCAACAGCTGAATTCTGAGTAATAACAGAAAGAAAATCCCATATTTCTAATTCCTGTATTTATACCCTTTTCTCTTGAAAATGTAGTATATGTGTAATAAGTATCCTCAAACATGAATCACTGATTGGTGCAGAACATCAATTGTCTTTACTCAGGCACCTGTGAGAGGGTGCACCACCTTAATGTTGCAGTCTGAGGATGAATCACATTCCAAGTTTGGTCATGATTTTCTGTAAGCACATTCATAGGAAAGATCATCACCTGTCATGTGTACTGACCTCAGTAAAGTGGGGGGAGGCAGTCCAGGATTTGTTATATATGAGTTCTATGATAGCTGAGATGTGTTCATTCATTCATTCTTTACCCATTGTAAGACAATTACAGTGCAACCATCTCATATAAATTGTAGGAGATATGGGAATAAAAGGCAGGCAGTCTTAACCCACCATACACTTGCAGTCTGATGTGGGAAAGCAAGCCATACAACACTGTGGTGAGATCTATAAGCATAAATCCATGAGTCCCAAAGCAAAGATGGATGGAAATTTCTCAGACCATGTGGATCCCGCACCTCCCAGCACCACAACGTCTGTGATAAAAAGAATTGAATCAGTTTTTATCATGCTTTCCATTTGCTTGGTTTCAGTTTTTATCCCACGCTCCTCATTCAGTTCTGTCGCGAACTGATCCAGGGGCCACCGTGTCTCAAGATGAAGATGACTGTGTCTTACTCAGTCACACTGTCAGCAGACTGACCCAGCTCCAGAGGACAGGGACAGTGTGCTGAGTTCCTCCCACTTCCCATTACATGGGAGCCACTCAGACTTATTTCCTAAGTGTTAATTGATGAATCAGACGTCTACATTTAGTTCTTAATTGCGTATCCAAGGTCTCGATGAAATAGCCAAGAACTCTGAACACCATGTGCCTGCCACGGGAGAGATGGAGCTGACAGACACCAAGTCACACTGTTCTCCCCACCCTGAGCTCACATTAGTGTCAAACAGTTGTAAATGTGAATTGAAATAAAAATGATGTCGTGATCTCTCATGTTTCCTAAAATAACAGGACTCTTGCTGGTAAATTAAATTGGAAAATGAAAGTCAGCAAAATTTGAGAAATTATACCATTATGGCAATTAAGATTTTTCAAAATTGTATGTTACCCTGCTAAGAATTTATACTAAAGAATCCTAAACAAGAAGTTTACCTGTCCTTTGTAAAATACCTATTGACTCTGGAGCTGGGGAGATGGCTTACTTAGTAAAGTGATGCTTAGAAAACATGAGGACCTGAATTTAGATCGTCAGCACCACATAACAAAAAGAAAGCCAGAAATGGCAACACATGTTAGAAAACCCAATGCCATAGAACTGATGCTGGACAGTCTCTGGATCTTGATGACCGGTCAATCTTACCTGTGAACTCTAGATTCAGTAAGATGTAGGATGTGGGGGCCAGGTCTACACCGTGAGTCCCAGATCAATTGAGACTATAGTAAAACCCTGTCCTCATCTCTCCTCAACAAAGGAGTAGAGCAATTGAAAAAGACACACACACACACACACACACACACACACACACACACACACACACACACACACACAATTGGAAGATCAGGAGCCCTGGAATCATGCCAGGCCTGTTGTCACACTGTGTATGAGGCATTCTCTGATTTCCTTGAGTCTGGCCTGTGCTTGTTTAACCGGTTCTGAACTAACTTCCCACCACTGAAAGAGACTGCAAGCACCAGCTGTTTGCAGGTCTTCTGGAGGAGGGAGAGGCGTGGCTAGCTGCCTCTGCATTCTGTCTCACAGCAGAAAAATTTCCACCCAGCCAGGGGTTTCTGAGTCCAAGGCGTTTGGTCTATTGTATTTCCTTTTCTGTCTTGGTACTTTGAAAGTACCCGAAACAGGTTTAACCTGGTTCTGACTCCATGAATTGATTGTATGGCATGTTTCCCAACGACCTGGTCTATGCGGCTGTCAATTATTAAACAACCACTAGCCCCAAACCTCTCCTAACTTCCCCGAGCTTCATAGGATATGACTTAATATGCTAAGATCCTTGGGGCTTTTGCTTAAACAGGCAACTTAAAAGATTTTCCCAGGAGAACGGAAGGGGGAAAGGAGGAAACATGCTGATGACTCAGAAAATGGGAGGGCAAAATGAGTAGCATATGAAAAAGGCACAATGGGGTATTCAGAGTAACCCTTACCGCTGACCTATTGGGTGTGCTCACAATCCTGTACCTTCACCAATCTCACGCCTCGAGCCCAGGCACCATATGCTTGTGGCAGTGCCAGAAGAGCACCAGATTTAAACCGATGCTGCAGTTGCTACTAAGAGAAGATGACAAGCCATTTGGTTTCAGATTGCATTTGTAAGGTCATTCTGAATAGAGAAAGATAGGCCCTGTAGACAAAATAATAGAGTCATATGAACCAGGAGAGGAAGGATGTCCGTAGATGCCTCTTCCAGTCCCACTTAGGGACCCTTTACTGACTTCTTCAAAGGTGGGCAAAGGTGATTTTCAAAGTTTTAGCTTTAAAGGGGGTTAGAAGTAAGCACTAACATGTTAGACTCTCCCTTTACCAAGAACATGTGTACACACAGGGAAATGGACATAACTCATTCATGGGAGGTTTCCTAAGGCATGTGTGTGCAAGCCTTACATTGCTCTGAGTTTATAAGAACAGGCAACCGTTGATAAGGTCATCAAGCCAGAACCTGGGAGATGATGTACAGAGAGCATAATTTAATATTTTTGACTTTAATTTTTTGCTCACTAATGAACACATCACTTAGTTGTCCAAAATGCTGATCAGTTAGAAATGCACACAACTGACTCTACAATTAGAAAGCAGAGATTTTCAGAAATGTGGCCAGGTTCTTAATTTCACTGAAAGAAATAACATTTTGTTTGGTTTTTCATTAAGGTTCTTAAATCCATTTTATATTTAGAGTAAAAGTACAGTAGTGTAAGTACAAAATTTCAGAAATTTGATCCAATAAAAAGTAATGGAAATTCAAGGAAAGGACGCCTCCTGCATGCAACTGCACATGGGCAACTTTCAAACACACCCATGCAAACACGACACACAATATCCCATAACTAACATGTTGCAGCATTCTCACAAGGGCTCCTTACCAAAGACACGGAGCATGAGATAGCAGAGGACAAATCACCACCCTCTGCCAGCTCACCATTTGGCAGGTCTGTATTCACAACCCTGATAGCAATAAGCAAACCTTCTGTTTCTTTTCCGGGAATTTTATGAGATGCTCTCATGTCCTTTCCTTTCCCTCTTCCTCCTCCCATAATGCAGCAGTCAGAAAGCGCTATAAAGTTTCAGAGAAGAGGTTTGCTCAAAGCAACCACAAATAAAGTGCATGTTCATAAATAACTGCACTTGACTTCTTGTTTAATGTCCAAGATGATTGGAACAGATTGTATCATGAACTACTTTCCCTTTGGCTAATTAAATAGCAGTCCCCACTTACCACAAAGCATATTCTTATTAAAACAAGCAACTATAGTCGTTCTGCTGGATAAATGACTCCCGAGTAAGTGCCATAAAGCCCATTACATTCCTGCTTTAGGAATGGAGCAGGTCCAAAGAGACAATCAAAGGATTTCAGTGGGATTATTTTAGATTAGAAAAACTGAGGGAGACATGCAGTACTGACAAGATCATAAGGCAGAAAGGATAAATTAGCGGTTCCATCCCAACGAAGTGCTCGAGTGGTATCACAGTACATCGAAAGTAAAAACAAATTCCTACTGTACTAACCTTCGCCAACATGGAAATCTGTTTATGCAGAAATAAAAATGTCACGGACAACTGTTATCTCTTCTGCAAATCAGAATGACTGTTTTGAATAATAATAAAAAAATCTTTGCGAACCAAGTATGGAAATATGCCATGGGGAAGAAAATGCCTTCATTTCAATAAATTGCCTTTTACATTTAATAGAAAAGGTTATGTTATGATTTATCATATTAATGAGACATTATTGCGTAATCATATTTTTATGGCGATACGTTGCCTGCTAAATGATGCCCCTTTATTTTTCTTTCCAGGAGGAAAAGATTTCATAGAGCAGAGTCTCTGGGACTTTTCCTTGCTGCCAGTAGTTAAATCTTTCAAAAGCTGTCAGCAGCCTCAGAAATCAAGTTCAAAATACCATAGCTAACATGACTATAGGCATAGGGTAGTCTATTTTTAAATTGTAATACAAAACTGCTGCAGAAAAACCTAAACACAAATGATTACTTAAAGTGAGATCGTCTTATCGGACTTGTCAATGTAAAGGACAAAGTCAGTGAAGTGAAATTCAACTCACAATTGGTATAAATATGGCCAGGCATTTGAGAACTAAGAGATTTCTTTCCCTGTCCAATTTGCCCTCAAACCTGTTATGCATTAGAACCTTTACATATTAAGTCCTCACATCCCTGACCATGGCAACCACACGCAGTAGGGGATACAAACCACTGAAGACAGGCAAAAGGCTCAATCTCCTTCTTTGCCTTAGTCAGGAGATTTCCCCCCTTTCAAAAAGAAAATTGATGCCTAAACATTGGTCATCTGCTCTGGAAACTTCCACAGGACCATGCTTTTTTTTCTACCAATAGCATGATTTTCCAACCCTGATGCAACATGCTATCTGTGCAGAACAAGAGTCTTGGGTATCACAATCACAGCAGCATGAAGTGAACCCCCCAGATTACTCCAACCATATGACAGGGAGCTAGTTACCAGATGGGAACAGAGATGGGCCATTCGGGTGTATGTTCCCAGGTAATCTGCTGCTTCTGTCATATTCCTGGTGACGAGGGACTAAAGAAAAAAAGGCATGTGCTGTCATTTCTTAACACACTGCCTTCGCTGTCAGTTCATGGCTGTGCTTACCTTTGGCTGTTGCTGACGGATGCTACAGCCCATCATTCATTCCAAAGTTTCTCTGAGAGTGTAATAGGTGACAGCATTGCACTCGGGGCTGGAGACAAAAATGAACAAGACAGGCAAGGTGCTTACTCTCAAGGAACTTTAAGTCGGCTGGAGACAGCACTGAATAAAGATTCCATTTGACTCATTATCAGAATACACAGATTCTGTAAAAATGAAGTTTCAGGAGAAATTCCAGAGTTCATTTCCTTTAATAATTATACAAATAGTATACACGAACAGGTATGTCATGAAGACATGAAGAATAGAACTATAGAAGTCCTTTTGTCTCTCCGTAATGGGCACCTTTCCTACAGGTAACTAACTACAACTTATACTTACCAAAATGCAGACTTATGTACGTGGCTGGGCTGTTCTTTTTTCTTATGATTTGAATCTATGTCTTCAATGCAACTGAAAATTGTACCCAGGAGCATCTACTATACAAATACACAGATATACCATATGCTTTCATATGTTTGGAATGACTATATTTCCTTTATGTAGGTATGTATATGACATATGTATTTGTGCATTTTGTGTGTGTCTGTGTGTACATGAGGAGGCCAGAGATTGACACTGGATATGTTCCTCTTGATCTCACCTTAATTTTTGACACTCTTTTGATCATTGAATATGGAGTTCAACTAGGGTGAGGCTGAGTAGCCAGTAAGCTCAGGGGATCTCTGCCTCTCCCAGCCCTAGGGTTCAAAATTGAACCCACTCCTTGTGTCCTGTACTAGAACTTAGGATGTCATGCTTGTATGGCAAACACTTTACCCCCTGAGCCATCTCTCAGACCCTCAGAATTATTAAATTTTTATGCATGTCTTAATTTGTATCATCTTTCTTTTTGCTGGATATATATTTGGTTGGCCAGTGAAACAAGTAAGCAACAAAACAAACACTTAAGACAACCAATTGTTAATAATACTATTTTTAACAATTCTGCAGGCTAGATGCAGGAAATGACTATCAGTTGGCCGAAATCAAAGATTTGGCAGGAGCATCTTCTCTTCAAGGCTCGAGGTAAACATTCATTTCTTTCCTCCTCTGACTTCTGTTAGACACCTGTAGTTTTCCTTGGCTTTTGGCTGTATTACTGCAGTCTATAAGGCGAGCATCTAAAAAACTCTGTCTGTGTTCTGTCTTTCCATTGCCTTCTCTTGTGTAGGTTAAACCTTTTTCTTTCTCTTCATTCATAGGGACCAGCTTTGGAAGTTCATTGTCTTGTCCCCCTTCCAGTTCTGTCTTTGCTTTGTGTTTGCTGATGAAGAAGCAAGTCTCTTCAATTACTACCCTGGCTACCTGCTACCAGCTTTCCTATACCTTTATGGACTCTACCTTTGGAACCTTAAATCAAAAGAAACTCTTTGCTCCATAAATTGTTTCGGTCAAGGTGTCTAGTCACGGTAACAAAAAGTACCTAAAACAAGAAGCTATTGCATTCAGGCTCCACCTAGGTAATCCAAGACAATCTTTCCAAAGCCACTAACTTCAGTTGTATCTGCAAACTGCATTTTAATTGCTCTACTAGAAACAGAGATTAACTCTTATTACTTTGGGAATCACTGATAAATGTGAGTTTAAAGCATTTTAGCAAAAATGGGAATGCAACCACGATCAATGGACATTTATATCTGTATTCTTTCATATATGGATAGGTGAAATTCCTAAAGTAGGGTTGTGGGGGGATTTCCAAATCAAAAATTTCTTTCAAGAGAAAATAAATTTTAAACATGGCCAAATTGCCCTCCAAATCTCAAAATGCATAGAAGTGTACCCCTAAAACCTGTATCATAGAATCTTCTGCACATTGGTCAAGATTAAACTTTTCACCTTTTTCTTGCAACTTGAGGGGTTAAAACTGGGGACTTGTTAAACTGTCTTTATTTTTAATTATAAAAAAATCCCATTTGTATCATTTCTTCTTTTATTTCAATATTTTAGTTTTTCCATGTTTTTCTGATAATCAACAAATATTTGCTATTTTATTTTGAGTTATGACAAAGCTTTCTGTACTGTTGGTCTTTGTAGACTTACTGAAATTTTAACTAAAGTAAAATCTTCATGAAGTTTTGGTCTGGTATCTCTTTTTGGAACCATTTTCAACTTGGACAATGAACATGATCTCTCAAATTTACTTCAGCTTTTATAACTTTATTATTTATTTTTGGATCCAGGTATATTGTCTTTGAGGCATAAACTAAGATCTAGCTTTTTTAAATCCTCTTTCAATGGAAAGCCAGACTACCAGAAATATTTTTGAAATAATCCATTTTTCTCACACACTAAGTTGAAACTCCATTTTATGAACTAGGTTCCCAAACACACCCAGAGCTGGTTTGAGTCACATGTGACAGATCTATTTTTGCTCTGTCTGTGAGTTCTGTGAGGACAGACTTTGTTTCTCCATGACTTTACCCTAGTGATACACAGCAAGGAGTCAGCTAAGATGCCAAATAAAATACAGACCTCCAGTTAAATTTGAATTTCAGTTGTGTAATAAATAATTTTTAGTTGAACTCTGGTCCAAGCATTACTGGGGACATTCTTAAGCTACCGCATCATGTGTTGTATTATTACAAATGTATTCAAGTAGTATTTTCACTTGCTAAACACACTACTCTATTAAGGCGATATTGGGTAAATGAATGAAAACACTATCTTAGTTTTACAAATCTATTTATTATGTTTCACAAGTATATTTATGTCAGGCAGGAAGAATTTCTTTTTATTGTGTTTTTACTAATGTTTTTGACTCTTTGTAAGAATTTTCTCTCCAGAAACAAATTTCCATTGACATTTTATTGGGACTTAATTAACCTTATCAATGCTGTTAGTTTTACTCAGTAGATTTCTCTAATTCATAATTTATAGTTGTGTTGAAAAGAAGTTATTTAGAAAGCAAAACTAAATCATGAAACTTTTGAGTAATATCAGGCTTAGTGGCTAAAAACTAAAGCTATTATCATCAATAGAATAATTAGGCAAGGACATATACCATTGCCAGCAGGAATTTCAGCTTCTGTACAACAACAGCAATAGCATGGGAAAGCATATACTAAGAACTGAAATAAAAAAAATATTTTCTAGTAAATGTCTTCCTAGAAAATATAAAAACATTAATGAATCATGTTGAACTAGTGTGAATTAGTTTGGGGGTTTTGCTATCAACAAAATACATACTTAAAAGTAACTTTTATATATTTCTATAAAGGCCAGAAGTTATGATAAGTGGCTTATCTATTTCTTCTTTCGAAATGAAACTGTAAAACATCTAGAAAAAAGATTTTATAAATCATTTGAAGAATGTATAATAAAAAGAGATATTTTCCTGTTCACACATAAGATTAAACAGTAAATCTATTATTTTATTAAAATTACATCCATATTTATTATCATTTTTATTAGAAATTATAAAATTATATGTAAATGTAATATATGAATAGTTTATATTTATAGTTTAATATAGTAAACAAAATAGAAATATTCAGGATAGAAATGAAGAAACCATCAAGAAGTTCATTAAAAGAAGTTGTGATGATAATTTTTAGATATCAACTTGACTAGAGAAAGACTATTTGGCACCAAGGAGAGGATCTGTTTTGGGATATCTATGGAGGTGTTTCCAGTAGAGGTTGTTGAATGAGGCTACATGGACCAATTGGGAAGAGCATTTTTTTGTTGTCTCTTGGCTTCATCTTCTAGATAAGAATCTATAAAGTAAAAATACAGTCAACGAATCTCCCCCTTCCTCCTGACTTTCCTTCCCATCTCAGATTTGGGGTGCATTTACCTTCTATTCTGGACTCTAGAATATCATGGACCCCTATTTGAGTTCTCAGACTTTCAACTTTGAGGTAGGGATTATACCATTCATCAAACAATCATCCCAGCCTTTTGAAGTTCTCATCTATGTAACCAACATGCCAGCATCTCTGGACTGCAAACAATCTGTTGCTGAACTCCTCAACCGCTGTAATCACACAAGTCAATCCTAATAAATCCCATACAATATATTTATATACATATTTCTATTCTAATATACTCTATACTAGAGAATTGCAACAAATAAAGAAGGACTAAGAAGAACTAAACAAATTGATCTTTCTCCCTCTCCCTTTCTCTACCACTAGTCTAAAAAGTATTGGCTTCATTTTGATGACAGGAGCAAAAACTAAATAAGTCACCATAAAACATTTGATCTCTTTAGCAATGTTAAGCAAAGAATATACATTGGAAAATACAAAAAAATAAACCCAGGTAAAATGATGTTTCTGTTTATTTTACATCCTATATAAATGAAAAATGGGAAAAGAACCAGCTGTGTCTAAGAATTTGACTGGTTTCATTCCCTATAAGTTTTTCTTGCCAGGTATCTCATAACTCTGGCATCTCTAACATCTTGGGTTCCCCAAGGCAATCTAGGCTTCAATTTCACAGATTCATGCAATGGCCTCTTTAGGCTTCTGCTCAAGAACATCCCTGACACGTGCCAAGCCTCTACAGCATTCCTTAGGTAAGGAGGCAGATTCCATAACCCCTTATTTTCTATTTTTCACTCTAAAGCCAAAACCAAATGGCAAAAACTGCTAAGTTCTACTGTTTGATGAGGCTAGAATAGGCCCCCTTGTTCAATTACAACTTCATCAGCTTCCTGTGCACATTTTTAGGCAGCTTTACTAACTATGTTTGGTTATCTTGAAACTAGGTCTGTAGACTAGGCTGGCCTCACACTCAGCATTCTGCCAGCCTTTGCATCCTGAGAACTACAATTAAAGGCATGTACTAGCACACGAGGCTCTAAGCTTTTCTTTAGGTCTATCTCACAAGTTGAAAAGTTAGTCGAATGGGATCTTGCCCTGAGGTCATCACCCCTTTATTTCATTTCTTAATCCATTCATCTCCTTGAATATAGAATTTAGCTCCATTCCACATCCTGGTGCTCTTTTTCTCTTCAAAATTTACATTTTGTTATTTACCCTGTTCAGCTAGTTTCTTTTCATTATAAATCTTCATTAGAGTTATGACTAATAACCACACAACAGAGTTATTGATAGGTTGTTTTGAGATTTCCTCTGCCAATGGAATTAACCAAAACTCTTCACTTTACCTTCAAGCAGACTCTTTGGACAGGGTAAAAGGAAGTCACTTCCTTCACCAAAATATCAAAAGAAAGATCTCTAGGCAACATTCTAAACTACTTCTCCTCTGAAACCTCTTGAGTAAGCTCCCCACAGTTCACACCACTCTTAGCAGCACTGTTTTCCATGCTCCTACTAGTATGGCCCAATAAGCAGTGCTTCCATCACTCGACAGCTTTCTTAATCCAAAGTAACAAAGTCCAAATTCCTCCAAACAAAAACATGGTCAGGGCTATCACAGCAACACCCCAGTCTCTGGTACAAATTTCTGTCTTAGTTAGGATTCCTATGACTGTGAAGACACACCATGACCATAGCAAAATATTTAATTGTGGTAGAGCAATTACAGCTTCAGCGTTTCAGTCTAATATCATCATGGTGGGGAGCATGGTGGTATGCAGGCACGCATGATGCTGGCTACTATCTTGATTAGTAGGTAACAGGAAATGGACTATCTCACTGGGTCTGGCATGAGCAAAGGAGACATGAAGACCTGCCCCCACAGTGACACACTTCCTCAAACAAGGCCTCACCTAATTTAACAAAGCCACACCTCCTTATAGTGCACTCAGTTTGGGGACCATCACTTTTAAATTACAACATATAGTTTAAATTATTTTGCAGTTAGGATGGTTGACTTTTGTAGTTAAAAAACAGATGGAAGGAGTAAGAAGAACAACTCAGTGGTAAAGTGCTTGCTGAACAAGTATGAAGACCTGAGTTCAAATGCTCATTACCCACTTACAAAGGCAGATAATGGTGGCAAGTGTCTTTGACCCCAGTACTGGAAAGGCAGAACAGAAGGGTCATGGGCCCATTAGCCCAGTAGCCTAGCTGAATTGTTGAGATACATACAGGTTCAGTGAGAGACTGAATCAAAATATGAAATAGAGGCTAGAAAAGATAGCTAATGTTTACCTCTGGCCTACGCACGTGGGCACACATACACACATGCATGCACACACACATATGCACACATGCACACAGAAAGGCAGGCTACAGCATTAAAACAAATAATTTGCCTCTTTTATTGGTAGAAAATGGGCAGGTGTTTAACACACTGGGTATCACAGAGAATCTTCACACTGGTTTTAATTAGAACATGTAAATTAAGATGAACTTAGTCCATCAAAGATTCACCATTCTCCTCTTACATTTGAAGCTCTCCAGATCACACTTGAAGGTGTCATTGCAGGATATGATTGAGACTAACAGCATGGGTGACACCACAACTTGGTTTTAATGTTTATTTCCAAACACCTTCATAGCTACTTGATAAAGATAAATTAGTGGGTGTTCAAAGCTGTACAGACAATTGATCATTGGTCTGAAGGGACTGACTTAGGGGGACAGATTGGAACAAACACATATGTATCTGATAAAGTA
The DNA here is from genome assembly GCF_000317375.1 of Microtus ochrogaster. Taxonomy (NCBI): domain Eukaryota; kingdom Metazoa; phylum Chordata; class Mammalia; order Rodentia; family Cricetidae; genus Microtus; species Microtus ochrogaster. Next base: position 37,467,362 of record NC_022022.1, on the reverse strand, counting down.
AATGACAACTTGATTAGGTGGGAAGAAAAAAGATTATGGTTAGAATCCAAAGACCACTTTAAAATGATGGGTTCCAAACCCAGACAGTCTGTATTATTCACTGAGAGTTAACAACACATTCAGTTAACCAGCCAATTCTTAGTATACTCACCCAGTAGAGAATCTATTTATTTCTAGGTTCTGACTCAACACACAATTTTGAGCCAAGATATCCTTCGATATCTGAAAGGATGTTGCTTGAGATATTCCCATTATTCTTGGAGTGAGGGATCTTTGGGGCCAGTGAATAGTTATGAATGAGAAAAAGCCATGAGTAGGTTGTCCCTGCTATTGATTCATGGCATGGATGGTGCATGGTTAAGCCCCCATTGATGCCTTTGTTACTACCTTCTGACCTCTTCCCTATCTCTTACCCATGACCACTCAGAACATTAGTTGTAGTAGAGTGCTTCCCTTATATATTATTTTGTTTCGGTCTCTACTATTAGCCCATAAGTTCATAACTGCTAGGAATGTATTCATTCAAAAGGATAGCCTGTGAAAACCATGTGTGAAGTCAGAGAACCTAGTAAGTGCTCAATGAACAGTTGTAAATGTGAAAAAAACTGACTTGAGGCTGATAGTTTGCTGCTTAAAATAATATCAGAATGAGAAATGTGCTTCAGTCCAGAAGACATAAAAATGTTCACAAATTCTAAGTTAGAGCTAAAAGACATGCCAAAGAGTGGCAGAGTGCTAATGTCACCTTAGCTTGACCTATACAGAGTATTGGCAAAATTACCACTACCTTTTATTTTTGTAATCTGCTTTTAATCTCTCTAATCTTATACAAAAGACATGCCAGGACCAAGTAGTGTTATAATAGAACATCTAACTCCATATAGCAGATATCCCTTAGTGAAGTGATTTAAAACAGGGCCCTTGGGCTAACTAGTTTTAAATACTAGCTCTGTTACTCTTATGCGTAGTCTATTTGGCCACAGCCAAATCACTTTGTTTATACCTAGATTATTTTTATCAGTAAAATAAAAATTAACAATGATACCTAACTCTCAGAATTCTTATAAGCATTGAAGGATGCAGGCAAGTACTTGTTAAATAATGAAGGCAGTTGCTGGCCTCTGGTCTCATGTCCTTTGAACAACTTGTTTTTCAACCCGTCATAGTAACCATGCATCCTTCACCACTGGCAATTATTTCGCATAAACTTACAGTTCTTACCTACCAATCTGTTTCAACATCTCTGCACAGTTATCTCTGATACTCGTGCCCCTCCCACAGGAAGACCTTTTTTACACAATTGCCTATAGCAGTATTTTCACAGTGCATTAATTCTGACATTTATAGGTAAGTTTGCATATTCCCTGTGCGGAGGAGGAAGAACAGAAAAGTATGTTTCCCTACAAGTACATGAAGCATCCTGTTCTGTGCTACTGCTTCCTTGGTCACCATCTCTCTATCTGTCATCTTCACTGTAGTTGAAGGCAGCCACTCATCTCTTTTGTTCTGTCATGGTAGAAGGAAGGGAAGGTGGCTGATCATATCACACTCATAGTCGGGCTGGAGAAAGCAATGCATGCTGATGCTCAGCTAGTTTTCTCTTTTTGCTCTGTTCAGAATGAAGGTGCCACCCACATTTAGGGTGGGTAATTAACCTAATATGCATAGGCACTTCCAGGTGCTCTGCTTCTATGTGATTCTGGATTCTGTCAAGTTGACACAATATCAAATATCATAGTAATGTCAAATACTTTTCATTGTATAGGTGTCTGCTTATATCCTTTACCCATTTGTCAAGTGGATTATCTGGCTTCTATAAGAGTACCTGATATATTCTAGATAAAATTCATTGTATAAAGATTTCTTCCACTCCGTGGGCTGTCTTCTATTTTCTTAGTAAGGCGCATATTTTTTCCTATTTTTGTTTTAAAATTGCTTTTGATTTTGGAATCCATTTTAAATATTGTTTCTTTTGAAGCTTGTGCATTTGGTGTTGAAGGCACTCAGTAGCAGGAAGAAGGCAGAAACAAAGGTAGCAGAAGAGTAAATTGATAAATATAGAAAGTAAATGAAAACCCATTAAGGACTGGCAGCAGGGATGGTGAAGATACACTACGACTTTAGGATAGTTTAAGGGGAATCCTGGGTATAATGACTGTGATGGTGACTCTGTGAACATAGTAAAATTCACTGCATCATATACTTTTTAAAATTAATATTATGGTATGTGGGTTATATCCTAATGTAAAATTATTCACCAGTAGAAAGATGTAAGGGTACACACACCTAAACTGTGAAGACTTCTCCTTCGATTTATCTAGAAGACGTTTCTGAGCTCCTACTCCTTGACAAACACAGTAGTAAGAACAAGAGATAGAGTAACTGACTTCAAGTCAAGAAACCACTATTTAATCCATGTGTGTACCTAGGTACTCTTCAAAAGCTCTTAAGACCTCTTTGAATGATGGTATGATGTGATCCATTTTGAGTTACTTTTTGTATATGATATTAAGTACGGATCCAACTTTGCTTTTCCAGATGCCAGTACTTGGTTGTCCCAGACTCCTTGTTTAAGAGACTCTTCTTTCCCTTAGTGAATGGTTTGGCACCCTTGTTGGAAATTAGCTGGCCAACAAAGGAAAGTTGCTTTCTGGACTTTTGATCCCATGTCATTGATGAATACCCTTCCAGTTCCATATCTTAGAAAGGTCATTGCTAATCTATATAAATAAGAATGTTATTGTTTTGGTATATTTTACTTGTATCTGGCAATTTAATTGAGCTTTGTTACTTTGAATTTTGGTTCTATGGTTCTTTGGAATTTTTGCATATGACACTATTATATATGAATAGAGATTGTTTTATAAGCCTCTCTGAAACAGGGTGAATACTGTTTCTTTTCCTTGCTTAAATTTTTTATGCTGTGAGTTCTTAATAGGATATTGAACAGAAGTGAAGAAAGTCTACATACTTGTCTTATTCTTGATTTCTTGATTTTAGGAAAAGAAATTTTCAGTTTTTTATCATGTATGTGTGTTTGCAATTTTCTACTTATATTTGCAATTATATAACAATTTTATGATTATGATGATATATATTTTATATAACTAATAATAACAGCTAACATTATATATAGTAATAGTTGCTTGCTTGTCTTATTGATATGACAAACACCTGACATGGGCAAAGTAAAGGAGAACCTGTTTATTTTGACACTTTTGGCTCCCAGTTTACAGGGCACAGTCCATCATAAAAGTGAGGCATAGAGACTAGAAGAACACAATTCTTGCCTATGAGAGATTGTGACAGATGCTTCTCATATCTAGTGAAAAACTGAATATTCCAGAAACAAAAGGAGATATTTACCTCAAAGCCAGCTTCCCTTGACCCCTCTGTGCCATCCATTATGCTGTCCTCAAGACTTTATAAACCCCCAAAACAGCACCACAATCTGGGATTCCAGTGTTAAATACACAGGCCTGTAGGAAAAATTGTACATTTAATCCATAATCATCTTTCTTTCTCACATACACAACTTTCACAGGTTGATAGAGTCCGATTTTATTTCTGACTACTGAGTTTTTATCATGAAAGAGTGTTTGGAAAGCATGTATTCTTCCCATGTTACACTACACTGATGACTCTTATATGCTGAAACACACGAAATTTATAGGATAAAATTTACTTGGTCGTGGAAGTTGTAGAGCCTTTGGAACATTACTGGAAGAGATGGACTCCATGGAGGCTGACCTTAAAGGAGATATCTATTTTTGGTTTTGTACTGAGCTCTCTATTTTCTACCAAGACATGAGAATTATCAGTTATAAGCTCTCAGAGTCAAGATCCAGGCTTGGTGTGGGAGACCCTTCTGTATGTGTGCTGCTTTTATTGGTTAATGAATAAAGAACTGCTTTGAGCCTGTGGCAGAGAAGAACAGAACTAGGTAGAAAAAGCTAGGCTGTATGCTGGGAGAAAGAAGGGCAGAGTCAGAGAGAAGTCATGGATCTTTGCCTGAGATAGATGCTGGGAACATTACCTGGTAAACCACTACCATGTGGTAATACACAGATTAATAGAAATGGATTAAGTTAATATAAAAGAGTTAGACAATAAGAAGCTAGGGCTAATGGGCCAAGCAATGTTTTAATTAATAAGGTTTCTGTGTGATTATTTCAGGTCTTAGCAGTAGGGAACAAATAAGCTGCCTCCACCAACAGATGCTCCTCACTTTTTTGCCTTTTTAAAGCTGTTAACTGTTATTGTTGAAAATTTTAATAATAATATTTATAAGCTTTATTATTTTAATTTTTAGCTTTTGTATTAAGACAAGGCTTCCCCATCAAAAAGTTTGAAACATTTTCCTTTTATTTGTTTTCAAATTCACTGTTTTTTTTTCTTTTGTCAGTACCAAATCTTGTATTGAACATTAGGCAACTTTCATTTCAATAATTGTAGTTTCTATTGGCTCATTTCATAGTTTGTAGCCTCTTTTTGATTCTTCTTGATGAGATATGAAATTTGAAATTATGTTATCCTCTCTCCTCTTTTATTGCTTATGCCATGCTCTTGAATTCATTCTGAGAAATTTCTGACCATTTTTTTGTTTGTACAAGCATAAATATCTCACAGCTTTCTTTTCTGATTTTACTCTATTTATTTATCATCTATAGATCTATATATCTATCATCTATCTGTGTGCATATGCTTATGTGTGTTTGTACACATGCCATTGTGCAGGTATGGTCAGAAGACAACTCAGTCTTGGTGTATATCTGGTGGGTTCTAAAGATTGAACTCAGGTCATCAGGCTTGGCAGCAAGTAATTCTTCTCACTCTCCAGTTCGGAAGTGTTGCTAATACACCTCAATCTGATGGTTACCGCTTATACATACATACATACGTGTGTGTGTGTGTGTGTGTGTGTGTGTGTGTGTGTGTGTGTGAGTGTGGGCAGTGGCCATCGAGGCTAGTATAGGGCATCAGATCCCTATAAAATGGAGTTAGGTAGTTGTGAACTGCCATGTGGGTGTGCTGGGAGTGAAACCTGGGCCTTCTAGAAGAGCAATCTGTGTTTTTGACCACAGAACCATGTCTTCAAGCCCTGCTGCATTTTATTTCCTGTATCAAGAATTGAACTTGGGACCTTATACATGCCTGTTAAGTACTCTAGTACTAAGTTATATTCCCTAGTTGTACATTTTTCTATTCTTCTTCCCATTTTAAGCAAGAAGCCATTAACCTCATTTCATTCATATTCAAATACTTGTTAGACATTTAATATATGTCTTAACTTTAAGCTTGCTGGCTTTGTGTGATTTATTATTGAAGAGATGGTTTCCTACCAGTCGAGAGTCTACAACCTAGAAATAGATTTGAAATAATAGGGTGAGCTGGGTGCTCAACTTGCAACATGCAAAGTGCTTTGTGAGGCCTGGTGAAGAGTCTGGGGAAAGGGTTCCGGAAGTGACCTGAGGCTTGCTGGCAAAGGTCAGCAGCTTAGCTACCAGCATGCCATCCATGTGATAGGTGACATCATAGACACTCTATCCAGGAAGAGCTCCAGGGACTCTCAGATATCCCAAGCTCCTTAGAGTGTCTCCAAAAATAAGATGCTTCAAACATCTCACTCTTGGTTATCTGTCAAATAAACACTTGGTGATTTAGTGAAAATTTACTGAATAAACATGCTATGGCCTAGAGAATTTCAAAACCTGAGCTCTTCCAGGCATTCACTCCTTCTGTCTCTTTCACTCACTCTTCCGTGTTGCCCAGTTTCTGATCTCTGTGATAACTCACTTTCTTGTCCATCATCCAAATGCAGAATTGTCATTTGGCCAACATAGTTCTTAAAAATTACACTTGCCATTTCTGCTGCTCCTTTCCCACATAACTAGAGGGTTCATGATAGTGTCGCTGTCACTTTATAAACACGTGCCCATCTGAGAGCTAGCACTCTGCTGTGCGATTCAACCTCAGAACTTGGCTAATTTCAGTGTGGGCTGATTATTTTGCTCTGCGTTGGCTCTCAAGATGGACTCTGTAGTATGTCATTTTCACACTGAATTTAATAAACAATTGTAAAAATCAAACATTAAAATGACACTTTACTACACAAGCAGTTGGAGGAAAGAGTGAAGGAAGCTGTCCTGGGATGGGAGCCCACAGCCCCACATGGCGGGGTCTCTGCAACATCTCAGCCTTGAAGAAAGGAGTTTTATGTGCTGTCGTGTTTCTCTGTGTGTTCACAGGTGTGTGAAAGCCTGTCACCGGCAGGATAAAACACCCTGTGGCACCACGACAATAAAAAAATGGTAACTCTCATCTATCTTTGCCTGAGGGGAAGGGAACTTGAGAATACACAGAAATAGAATGGGGGAGGATAGAGAAGGCCACAAGCAAAGTCTAAATTGTTTCCAATTTGGGTCAGTCAAAGGGAATGCCCCACATAGGGCTCGGAGGCATTGACCTTGTGGTCCAGCAAGCAGCGGCATCTACAGATGTGGCAAGATGGTCCAGGACAAAGCCCTGGTTGACACAGCTGTAGTTGTGACCTAAATTAAGGAAGCAGAAAGACATTAAAAAAGCAAGATAAGAACCTAATCACATCTCTCTGGAAAGAGAGAGAGAAAGATATTGTTAATAGAATAGATTGAAGAGAAGGACAAAAGTACAAAGAAACACCCAGAAGAGTAGACAAGTTTTCATTAAATAAAAAGTTGAGAAAAGCCAGTACTGCAAGAAAAATTTGGCCAACTGGGTGACAAGTTCATTTACTCTGTTGCTGTATTGTCTCTTTCTTGTATGCTATGAAGGACAATATATTAAATAGAATGAGATCTGCTTTTATTGAAAGTGCGAAAAGATTGCTAGTTTAAAAAGTGTAACTTTTTAGAAATCTAAGCTATTCTGAACCTTTTTAAAACACTAAAACATTAAATCAAATAACGGAACTGTACACCAAAAGCAGGGGCTTTCTTTGGTAATTGAAGAATCCATGCTGCAGCAGAAAGCAGTGTAGTTAAGATAAAGAGGCAAATACAAAACAAACAACTCTCCTTTTATCCCCCCAGGGCTGAAGAAAAGGCTCAGTTGGTAAAGTGATTGCAGTGTTGCTGTGTGCAAGGAGCTGAGTTTGAGTCCTAAAACTGATGAGAAATTCTGCCCAGTGTGATGGCATGTACTTGTTATCTCAGACCTGAGGTTACAGAGTTTCAGGCCAGTGAGAGAGCTCAGGGAACTGTGTGCTAGGGAATGACACCTAGAGTTGACTTCTGGTCCCCACAAGCATGTTCACACTCATATGAGAGCACACATGCATACACACACACACACACACACACACACACACACACACACACACATTCTTCCCACCGTTTGCACATAAACTGTAGGTTGCTACTATCCTGGTTTCACCCTGAGTGACCACAGGAAGAGAGTCACTGTAGCCAGCGAGGGGAGGAGAGCTGAATGATATTATTTCAATTGGGAGGACAGTGGTCACCTGAACAGACCACGAGAAACTGGGTCTGCTCTGAAAGCAGCACACCCTGCACAGACGCTTAACCTCCTGGTGAAAGGGTTACTTTTCCAACAGGATGCCACAGACCTGGCATCTACTTTCAAAGATTCCATCAGCTCAGAAATCGCAGGGAAACACATTCTCAGACTCAGAAAACAAACCCTAACGCATTGGAGGGCATCGATTTCCTTCTACCTCCAATGCTTCTGCTTTCAGTCAGGCATTCTGAGTCTGAAAGGGAGGTACCTTGTAGAAACAGTGGGGTGTAATGATTTTCCCTGCAGTAGAGTGAGCTGTGTATTGTGCCGAAGAGCATTCAAACAGAATACTCTATCCAGGGGTAGGGAGGACACATTTTTACATTTTCCTTTTTCCTGAGTTTCTCCCTCTCTACAGTTTATCTTCTCAGACTAGAATTTATAAGCATGGGTTTCCAGAGTAATTACTTGGTTTAATATCAGAATGGACAACAGCTTTGCTCTTTGCTCTTTTTTTATATAGTATGTTTGGTGTTTATTCAAGGGAAACAATCTTAGGGCAGTTGCATTTCTTTTCCTTTGCACTCCAGAGGGTGGGGATTTGAATACTAGTATTTATGGAGTTTGAAGGTCTGGCGGTACTGGGAACTGCCGAACTTTGTTTATCCAGAGTCCTGTTTCAATGCAAAGGTGCCAAGGCAAACTTCTGCAGGCTACCATGCCAAAAATGTACGCCCTGTCTTTGAGGAGCAGCCTTCCAGAGCAGGGAGAGGCACTGGGAGCCACAGCTGCTTGAAGCTGAGCTGCGCAGAGCCCAAACACTAAACCATGCTGTCTCAAGAACAGCAGTTTAAAAACAGGCATTTTATCAGATTTGTCTCCTATTTTGCCTCGTATTTTTTATCACAGCGGGAGCTTGCCATCACCAGCTAAGCTGATTGACTGTGTCCTATCTCTGCGTCCGTCTTTGATATTCATGTCTTTGGGAAAGCTCCATCCCTTTCACTTACACTCTTGCTGGGGTCTCTTTATGCACCCATTATTACTACAGTTGCAGCGTCTGTCCCCCGACTGGGAAGGAAGCTTTAGCTCATCAGGATCACCTGCGTGTCTGCTAACTGTGGGTGCAGTCAAAAATGGTCGCAGTCAGCACTTTCTTTTTAGTCTTGAGACATTACATCTCCGCAGCCCTTGGGGTGTTTCATTGTAACAGCTGGAAATTCCTGAGTTTTCAATACAATTTGCTTCTTCCTCTTCATATTGCTCAGCATCGGGGCCAACTTTTTAAGGCAGTTTTTAATGAACCCATAACCAGTGTGTTAAATATGGTAGCTGAGTTTTTTCCATAAAGCTAAGTTAATATAACGTGATTGTTTTCTTAGGCACCCTGTGGGGAGCAGAAAAGGTAGGAGGTAGGAAAAGTGAGGGTATATAATTGATGGCATCGGCATATTGCCAAATTCCTCCCTCCCTGTTTCAGGACTGCCCCCCACCCAGCAGTGTGCTGATGGCCTTCGCCTTTGCTAAGCTTTCTAAACTCAGGAGCTCATCTACTGATGGGAGCCAATGCCTTCACATTCAAATGTAAGTCTTGGACAAATGCTGCCATGCTTGGAAAGGCTGACTTTCTGGATTGGTCGAAAGTAACTGTTAATAACTTCAACATTGAGTTCCATGCTTGCTACCTTCAACCCTAGGATTCTTCTCACAGCAAAACTGTCAAAAGATCACATGCATACACACACACACACACACACACACACACACACACGCTAACTGTGTGCACAGTAAAGATAATACAGCACAGTTAAAGACACCACAATCCCCCACAGTACTTTCTCTTCAACTTGTATTTACAGCCTAAGTACGGTGGCTAGGGTACCTCCAAGCCTCCAAGCTGGGCTGTTCCATTGCCATCTCACTAGAGACACCTGAGAGAGATAGGAGACAGATGTCAGGAACCAGAGCAGTCAATCTAGGCTCAAGACAGTATTGAACGTCGGCACAAACAAACAAAACAGACAGACACAATCCCCTCATCAAGAACTCACTCACAATGAGTTAGTTGAAATCTGAGTTGCTGGACCTCGGGGTTTCTGTGCCAGGCGCTTCCTAGTAGATGGCACTGAGCATTTATCACAACCTTTTCTGCAGTTTGATGTCCTCTTCTGTAAAATTTAGGGGTACTAATAGCCCTTATTCTTTTAACTAGAATGAAGCAAATTTAGGTTTTGTCTGTAAAGGTTTAGTGTCCGGCATATGAAAAGCATTTAGGTATCTGTTAAGGGAAACACTCTGGGGATGTTGGTCCCTGTGTCATTGTCTCATCAGTTTCAAAGGCATCACAGCTGCACAGAACACACAGAGCGAACAAAAGAGTGAAGCCATTAGCTCTGAACTATTCTACTGCCATGGTCAATATTCAAAATAAAGTATTAGGGAATGAGCGGGGAGAGACTTACCAATGATGTTTAAAGAAACTGGAGAGAGGCTCAGCTGTTCTCGCACAAGACCAAAGTTCAGTTCCCACAACCCAACTCAGATGCACCATTGCCTGGGACTCCAGCTCCAACAAATCCGATGGCCTCTTCTGGACTCTCAGGGAACATGTGCTGTCAGGGGCATGTGCTCATGTACACATACTCCCTAACACACATATATGCATAATTAAAATAATTTCAGGATTTTAAAGTCTGTTAGAAAAAGAAACGAATTAAAAAGTTGAGAGTCAGACCGGCAAAGGCTTCAAATTCCGTGTCACCGTTGACAACCCTGTGACTAAAATTTCTTCAACCTACGCTTCTCAACTGTAAAATGGTTTTGTAGGTCCTCCTAGAATAGGGATAATTTTAAAAAGAAGTGAAGCAATGCCTAAAAGTTGCTGTGTGTCATGTCTCACACATAAGTAGTATCACAATAATTGGGATAATAAACCATCATTGTATGTAAAACTGCAGTATTTTGATTGTTTAACAAGAAGCAGATTTACAAAATCATTAAAACTCCAGAAATTTGACAAACTCTAGCCACAAAGATAAGTTTAAAGATTAACCAAGCTTAAAAATTCCCTTTGATTTTTTGCTATCAGAATACAGCATTGAAGAAAAGCAATATCTCTTTATTTTTATTTTATATACACACAATGAGAAGTAGTCGATATTATATGAAAGATAACAACTATTCATATTTTATAAAGCTCTTTATATTTTTTATATATTACTGAAAAAATATATACACAAAACAGAGAATTACTGGATAGAAGAACACAGCTTTCGAGTTCTAGAAGTTAAAATGTAAGATTTCAAAATGATTTCATATGGTAAAGTGAAATGGTTCAGGAAGCCAAGAACTCCAAGGTCAAGGGGCCATTTCTGGCAAAATTCTCTTTCTGAGTTTTTCCAAGATAGGAGAGCAAAAGGCAGAGGAAGAGCAGGAAAAGGAAGGGGAGGGGAAAGAAAAAAAGAGACACAGAGAACCTAACTTACCCTTTTATGCCTGCAATCTGTGCATGAGAGCGAACCCAGCTTGCAGCTCATTGACTCAATCAGCTCTTACGAGACCCACCCTTCAACATTGTGACCCTGCACTTTTAGCTTCTGATGTGAACTTTGGGGGAAATTAGTTCTTTCAGAATTCTGCCCGAAGAGCCATCAGGGCTCCCTGACCTGTGGGAAGTCCAAGGACCGCCCACCTCCATCCAGGTTCAGTAAGTTGAGCATCCAAACTGCCCAGGCCCCCCCCAGCCAGCACGTGCAGTAGGATCAAAAACCTATTGCCATTGTTCTTGAGTTCTCAGTAGTCCTCATTGTCTGCTATGTTCAGCAAGTCCGGTTTTATCCCATGCTTTTTCAGATTCAGGCCAGCTGGCCTTGGTGAATTCCCGAAGGATCATCCCCATTGTCTCAGTGTGTGGTTGTACCCTTTGCGGTCCTGAGTTCCTTGCTCGTGCTCCCCCTCCTTCTGCTCCTGATTTGGACCTTGAGATTTCTGTCCGGTGCTCCAATATGGGTCTCTGTCTCTGTCTCCTTTCATCGCCTGATGAAGGTTAATATTCAGGGGGATGCCTATGGGGGAGGTGCGGGGCGGTGGCGGGGAGGAGGCGGAAATCCTCAATAAATAAATAAATTAAAAAAAATCCTAGAACAAAAAAAAAAGAAGAATTCTGTTTCCTCCTGAAACTGGTTTGTCCCCGTATTCCTTCAAACTCCTCACAGAGACAATTTGTTCATATAGTCTTAGTGTGAAAATCACTTAGAAGCCATCCTTGTGAGCAAGCAGAGACTCAGAGAGGTGGAGGCCACAGAAGCACTCAGAGACAGGGTGAGAGTCTAGTAGTCTGACGTTCTCATTGGATTTGGAACACTGGAGGAAGTCTGTGGAAGTCGCTAGGAAAGTGACACCCGTCATCGCTTTCAGGTTTTGCTTACCAAGTTTGGACAGGTAAGGCTATTTCTTGTCTTTTAGATACCACACTGCATTTTGGGTGCCTGACACCAGGCGAATGCTGGTGCCTATGCTACACAGTCTGCTCTTCTGCATAAACGAGAGGTTTCTCAAATCTACTCTCTGATTTTTATTCCTGCTTTTCTCTGTGTATGTTTGTGGGCACCCACACATGTGCATATATCTGTGTCATGTATGTTTACATCTGCTTACATTTATATGCATTGCTTATGTTTTAAAAAGTGAGTACAGGGCTGGAGAGATGGCTCAGTGGTTAAGAGCATTGTCTGCTCTTCCAAAGGTCCTGAGTTCAATTCCCAGCAACCACATGGTGGCTCACAACCATCTGTAAAGAGGTCTGGTGCCCTCTTCCGACCTGCAGACATGCACATAGACAGAATATTGTATACATAATAAATAAATATTTTTTTAAAAAGTGAGTACATATATATAATACATTGTTATAACTTAAGGAGATGTAATACTAATTTGTAGGCAATGCTAGTGGGAATCATCTGACACCGTTTAAAGATGTCCCCCAAAGTTCATGTCAGAAACTATGTGTGCAGTGTCACAATGCTGGAAGTTGGGGCTTGTAAGAGCTGGTTGAGTCACAAGAGCATTGCCGTCAAGAAGGAACTAACGTCATCGCTGCAAGACTGGGAGAGCTATCCTGAGCAGATTGCAGGCCTAAGAGGGAAAGTTAGGTTCTGTCTCCTTCCTTCTTCCCCTCCCCTTCCATTTCTTCCTCTCCCTCTGCCTTCTGTTCTCCTGTCTTGGGATAACTCAGAAAGGAAACTTGGCTAGACATAGCCCCTTGACCTTCGAGATCCTGGCCTCTTGAACCATTTCTGTTCTTCTTTGTAACTCATCAGGTTGCAGATAATCTGTAAAAGCAACAACATGAATTAACATACAATTGAAGCCAAGATCAACCTGGGTCTTCTGCTAAAAAACGAAAACAAGGTTTGCATTAAATTTGAACTTAAACTTGGAACCGTCCTGGGTATATGGACACCTGCTGAGTACAGCATTGGGAAACATTGTCTTAAACTTAAGCACCCTTTCTTTGGGATTCCACTGGTCTCAGCTTATGACTCATCACAAATATGGTAAAATGTACTCTTTCTAGAATTATCAAGCAGCTTCCATGCTACCTAACTCCACCTCTCCATCCTTTATTTGGGAAAAGACAAACATGGACTAGTAAATATAGAACATAAAAAGAAGTTTAGTCCTTAAAATACCTGATGACATCAGCTGCAGCATTACCTTTTGTAACTCCAGAGACTCAAGCACAATGTGGTTATGAAATTTGTTCAGTTAGTGACAAGGGGAGATTTGAACTCAGAAGGCTCTGAATCACTGCTTTTGAACACTATACACTTATAACTTCTCTAATTAGCCACTTCATTCTTCAAGAAAGGAAAGGTTCTATTAATGTATATGTGTGTGTGTGTGTGTGTGTGTGTGTGTGTGTGTGTGTGTATGGAACATAGTGATAAAATTTAATTATTCACCTTCTTTTTAAATATTTTCTTTAAAAAATTATATTGCACTTACTTTGTATGTGTGCATAGTGTATATGTGTGTGCATATGTGTGTATGTGTGTGCATATGTGTGTATGTGTGTGCATATGTGCATGTTTATGAGCACAGATGCCATGACATGCCTGTGAAGGTCAGAGAACAACTCGTAGGAGTTGCTTCTCTCTTTCTACTATGAGCAAACATAGGTCACTAGGCTCGGTGTCAGACACATTTATCTGCTGAACCACCATGTTGGTCCTACTTACCATTCCCTGTGGTCCACCAACTCATCTTTAATCCAAGGACAAATTCAGAAAGCAAGCTTATTCTCTGATGAACTACTTTAATATATTATACAAAGTTTAATGTATTTAGGCCAAATATTATGAAATTAAATGCATATATATGAATTATTTATGAATATATATATGAACTATGTACTACATATATGGTGTTACCATGGATATGGTGAATTGTCACAAAATGTAGACTGTATTCAAGGTGTTTGAAAGTGAAGGGAAATTAATCATTTTATGTTTAAAAATGAGCAATGCTCTCTGAATACAAACCAAAAAAATTAGTCTAATCATATTAAATATAAAACTTGTAATATAAACTATTCATGAAAAAATAGATAATTATTTTAGTAAGAAACCAAATGACGTATTGTAATTGCCATAATGGGTATTCTTCTTACATAGCAAAATTATACCTTTCAATTGTTCCTTTTTTTGTTGTTAGACCCTAGCATCTATGATAATGAGCAATTTTCTCTAACACATAATTAGTCCTGTTTACCTACTTACATTTGCAGACATGGTAGTATGCAGTGCCCTGAACTCAATAAACTGGTATCAAAGTTCCCTGTACAGGTTACGTTTGCTACACTCAGAGTTCCTGCTCTATGCATTGCTTCTCTGCTATCCTAGGACCCCCACTATAGATTTCCTCATGTCATGGAGTTGCCCTCTATCTGGACTGTAAAAGTCACACACCAAGAGCTCTGGATCATTCAAAGGAACTCATAGCAAGGAGGCACACACCCAAGTATACTCAGTCACCACCCTGCAGGGATGAAACTGAACTCTTGAACTTGAACTGTGGAATGAGAAAAAGATAACAGAGGCCAGGGTAAGAATGAGCCGCAGAGCTTTGGAGGAAGTGGATGTCAGGCTGGGCTGCATATGGTCAGGAGGACGGGAAAAGATGCAGGGGAGAAGAGAGAGATTCAGGAGACCATGGCCGACACAGGGTCCACAAGGAAAGCAGGCCTGCAGGAGATGGAGAGCAGCAGTGGTTGTGAATGTGTGCTCTTTCTAAAGAGGATGGATTCCTAGGCATGGGTCTGCCAAGCAGGAAACTGAAGATTCTCCTTTTCTATCATGGCACAGTCTCTGTGCTAGCCCAACAGAAACCTACCCTAGCTCGATTCCCCACAGGGGAGCTTCATATGAGCCTCTAGACACTCTATCAATCCCTGGAGATCCTTGCCATGGTCTCAGCTAACTGGTCTTCTGTTACATCCTTTGGAAATAAAACTTAGGGGGAAAAGACAGGTGCAGACTATTATTTTTGGAGAAGTTCAAGGACAAAAGGTCCTCCTGGTGCCAGCCTTTCAGCTCCACATATTGCTGGCAGTAAGTCTCTGGTGGAGGGTTACAGCCACTGAGCCAAGGTGGTCGGAAAAGTAGATACTGGCCCTAATCTTCTCTTGCTCAAATCTGAACAGTATTGACTATACAAAGTAAAAATCATCCTTATATATCCTCAGGGGTCTCTTTTGAAAGCCGTTTGTTGGGACACCTTGGATAACAAGAACAAATCTTTATAATCAATCTAATTATCTCTGCCTGAAGACACCAATTAACTCCTTGCCAAATTCTTGGCCATCCAGGGAGCCAGCCCTAAAATTTCAGACTTGCCATCCTCCCACAATAGCATAAGGCAGTTTCATAAATAAAACATTCGTGTGTGTGTGTGTGTGTGTGTGTGTGTGTATCTGCTCATCTCCCCCCAATACCCCCCCCCCGAAGGATGGGTGCCTCACAGGTTCGTTTCCTCTGCAGAATCTTGAAAAGATGCTTTGGGTTTTCATTGTAGACAGCATTGATGATGTAGACATTTCAAAACCCTTCTCACTCTTGGCGATTAGTTTTTTTTTTTAATTTATTTATTTATTAAGGATTTCTGCCTCCTCCCCGCCACCGCCTCCCATTTCCCTCCCCCTCCCCCGATCAAGTCCCTCTCCCTCATCAGCTTGAAGAGCAATCAGGGTTCCCTGACCTGTGGGAAGTCCAAGGACCGCCCACCTCCATCCAGGTTTAGTAAGTTGAGCATCCAAACTGCCTAGGCTCCCCCAAAGCCAGTATGTGTAGTAGGATCAAAAACCCATTGCCATTGTTCTTGAGTTCTCAGTAGTCCTCATTGTCCGCTATGTAAGTCCGGTTTTATCCCATGCTTTTTCAGACCCAGGCTAGCTGGTCTTGGTGAATTTCCGAAAGATCATCCCCATTGTCTCAGTGTGTGGGTGTACCCCTCGCAGTCCTGAGTTCCTTGCTCGTGCTCCCCCTTTTTCTGCTCCTGATTTGGACCTTGAGGTTTCTGTCCGGTGGAGGTTGACAAAGTGAGGTATGGCTCTGTGTCTCTATGACAGGGGGATCGCTAGAGCTCACTGGCCAACTGGCCTAGCTGACTAAACAGTGGGATCCAGGTTCAGTGTCTCCAGGGGGTAAGGTGGAAATCTACAGATAATGATATCTAAAGTCCTGTGACCTCTCGCACAGCAATACACATACATACACATGTACACACACACACACACAATTGGTGTGGGAGGTCCTTCTGTCTATATGTTGCTTTTATTGGTTAAAGAATAAATAAACTAGCTTGGCCTATCGCATGGGAGGAGGAAGGTAGAGTTAGGGAGAAGCCATGGAGCCACAGAGATAGATGCTGGGAACTTTACCAGGTAAACCACAGCTATGTGCCAATATATAGATTAATAGAAATGGGTTAAATTAATATAAGAGTTAGCCAATAAGAAGCCAGAGCTAATAGGCCAAGCAGTGATTTAATGAATACAGTTTCGTGTGATTATTTTGTGTCTAAGCTAGCCTGGCAGCTGGGAACCAACAAAGGCCTTCTCCAACACACAATCTTTCACAAGAACTAACAAACAATAACAAGGGCTGGGTGGTGGTGGCACACACCTTTAATCCCAGCACTCAGGAGGCAGAGGCAGGCGGATCTCTGTGAGTTAAAGGCCAGCCTGGTCTACAAGAGCTAGTTCCAGGACGTGAACCAAAAAGCTAAGGAGAAACCCTGTCTGGAAAGTCAAAAAAAAAAAAAAAAAAACAATAACAAATTCTACCCATGGGTTCATTTACACAGATGTAGTCAAACTAAGTGAAATATGAAGGGAAGAGCCTATGAAACATGATAGACCTGCCTTCAGACTGTCTGATTGGAACACCTAGTGCCATATGACCTGGAACTTATTTGCTTATTCCTTGTTTCTTTGGTGGTTTGTTTCCTAATTATCATCATGAAAACAAAAACATCTCTGGTCTTGGAGAAGATGAGGGGAGGGTGACAAGGGAACGTTGCCCAGCTTGACTCAGAATAACAAGTCCAAAACATACTGTCACCAACCTGCGACCCAAGTTATAATGCTAGAAATAAGTTTACCTAAAACCATGAAGACATTTAGTGGCTGCACATCAGTAATTGAAAGAATGGGTTTTGTATTGACATAACAGTTGTTCAAAGGCTTGATTCATCGCCTAGGTCATCTGAAGGTTCTGGTTGGTTACTAAAGCTACTCTGGGCTTCAGCATCCTTATTTGCAGTATCATCTTCAGAGCTTAATGAGAAAAAAATAAAGTGTGCATCTCCATAACTGGGAAGAGTTTCAGCCTCATGAGTACATTAACCTGGGATTATTATTAATATGACTGGCAGCAATTTCATGAGTGAATGCTTACTGGGCACCTACAATGAGTCACAGAATAAGCAAGACGTGGTTCTACACTACACATGGTCAGACTTACAGGAATAAAATATCCTCTGAGAGAAGTCACCACATTATACCGATAAAAGTTGACGTTTGGACGTTTGGAACTCAATGTCCATTCTCCATCATAGAGACAGGCAGCAATTAAGAACATGAGATGACTTGGAAAACCCTATCTTCCAGTGGCTGAGTGATGCAATTCTTGACCCCAGTGGGTCAAGTTAGAGGGAAAATCTGTTTAATACATGATTTAATACATGTTTAATACATGGCATCACAGTGATGGTACTTGTGAGTCCACATTGCTTCCAACCTACAGGCTCTGAGCACCTTGAACCCACAAAAGGGCTCCGCTGGTGATCTTGAGAGCAGCCTTCCTGGAAGACATGAAGTTAAAGTGAAAGGATTGTTCTTTCCTGACTACTAACCGACATTAAAGGGTGTGACATTTAATGTGATAATGGCATAAATTTCTCTGTTACTTATCACTCGAAAGTTATTTTTAAACATAAACATTGTATTTATAAGAAGGAAAGCAAGATCAGGAATGACAATTGTCATTTTTATGGAAGCCAGATCTCTCTGAGATAATTGCGTGTGTACATTCAAGGCGGAGATTTATAGCTGAAGCACACTTTGTAGATCCCAGTGACAGATACGGGCCTTGAAATACATCTCCAACACAGGAGATCAAACAGATTTTTTTTTTCCAGTTAAAGCTCATGATAGTGCAGTAAGAAAATGAGCTGGCAGCTTACTGAGTTTATCTCTCCCCTCTCACCCCCCATACAATAGATTTTTCACAGTTCCTACTGCGTTCATTGTCTCTTATCTTGGACACACACCCATATTGCTCCTGGAATTTGTAGTCACCTGAGTCAGGCCCCTGAGCTCTTCCCCATTGGTGGGCAGCCCTGGTGCTGGAGGCTGCCCTGCTCCTGAGAGTAGTAAGTGCTGCTAACAGGGAGGATTAATCTAAAGCAAGCCTGGAGGTTCTCTAACCCCTAGAAAAACTAGCCTGATCCCTGGAGTTCTACCCTTGTCTGTAAGTGCTAAACCTTACAGTGACCTGGGGAAACATAACAACTGCAATTCAAGGAACCTTAGAAGTCATCAGGTGTGGAGTGTCAGATCGCTGTGAGCGCTGTACATTAACATAGGGAAAAGCTGAATCAACACCTCAGCGGCCTCCTCCCACTGAGACATGCAAAGGGCTTTGCAGAGTGAGGGAACAGTGGATGGAGAAGGATAAAAGGGATGAGGGAGTCATAGAGTGAAAGGAATAAAAGGCACATGCAATGCCCAGAAAACGCCCATGAGAAAAAAAAAAATCCAAGCTGTCCAAGTGAAATCTCACAGGACATCTCTCCTGTCCCTCTAAGCATCTTTAAACCACAGCAGGTGCTCCCTTATATTAAGGTGGATGTCACATCACAAAAGTGGTTTGCAGAAATGGACTTCATATAACATGTTGGTGTGGTTTGGAATAAGAACTGCAAGACCAAAAAGCAAAGTTGTATTGCGGCCAGGGAGACGTCCAAATCCTAAACCCACTGAGCTGAAGCTGGGTGGTCTTGGCTAAGCCATCTAATTTATCAGCCTTGATTTCCTCATCTGTCAAAAAGCAGTTTATTACAGAGTCAACTCTATAATGGGTGCACTGTAAGTGGTGGTTATTACTAAAGAATATGACCTTCAGTTAGAAAAATACTGGGCTATAAATATCAGGCAAAAATACTAGGTTAAGCAATCAATAGCTAGAGTGGTCATACATCCCAGTTTGCCTGGGACAATTCCAGTTTATACCTGTTGGCATAATTATTAGCTCTGTGATAGATGGTACAGTCATTCCAGTAATAGCCCAAATAGTCACTTGTCAGCCAAGGCTGTGAAGCAGATGTAGGCATCAGGCAATGAACTCCCACTGAAGGAAGCTGAGTAGCCCTCATACTGAGGGGTCTTAATGATCAGGTCTGAGTCAATCACGTATTCATTAGAAGATCAGATAATGGACAAATGCCCTTGCGTTATAAATGTAATGGTTAATTGTGATTGTTCACCTGATTGGACTCAAAGTCTTTCTAAGGCATTAATAAGGCATGTCTGCAGTTTTCCGTATACCCGTGAAAACAATGCGTGCAGAGGATGAACCGAGGGAGGCACGGCCCACTTTGAGGATGGGAGACATTACACCCAGAGCTCTCGGGCTGAAGAGGAAAAAGAAAAAAAAGAAATGAATACTAGAATACCCATTTACTGTTTTCTGCCTGCCTACATAGTGCAACCAGTGGCTATACATTCTCAGTGACACACCCCATCTGCCATGATGGAATTCATTCCCTCATACCTGGAGCCAAGATAAATCCTCCATCCCTTGAGTTATTTTGCCAATCAATCTACCAATCACAACAACAACAAAGGTTACTGGTATGTTTCTGGAAGTGTTAATATCTCATCAAATGTTTGAGGTATTGGTCAGGTATCAAATCTGCCTCGAAAAGTATCTGCCTTTAAACTTTCCTTGTCAACTATTCAACAAAGACACAAAACTCTGTTTAAACTTCTAATTGTTAAGTTTATTTCACCTCAAAGTTAAGTTAGGGGAGATTCAAAGTTAATGAACATTTATTTTGGGGAGATTCTTGAAGAAACACTTACCCTTTTGTAGACACAATAAAAGTGGATAGGCTGGAGCCTGGCTTTGCAATTCGGGTATATATTTTCCAGGCAGATATGACAAGGCATTTCTAGTGTGGAATACACAAGGTGAAGATGCCTCGCCTCCCCAGTCAGTTTTAAGAACTGGATATAAGAACAGAGTAGCTTTAATGAACAGCAGGTCAATGTGGTTTCCTGAGTCAGGAGAAAAGGCCTTGCATGGTTCAGAGCAATCCTGAACTTCCTAAGGATGATTCTAGTCTAGCAAAACGACTGGTAGTAGAAAAGGGCTTCAGCACAGGGGCAAAACTGAAGGCTTCCTGTAATTCCTGAAAATGACTGTTTGAGAGACAGAATCCTTCAGGAACTGCCGTATGCCGAACAATAGCTGTTCAGGATAAATTTCTCAACCCTTAGAAGAAGCAAAGTTTTCTTCTTCATTTTGTTGCTTTGTGCTCCTCCTTCATCAATTTAGAGGCCTTATCCTCCAAGTTTGTAGAGCCATGACCTGTAGAATCTACTGTTAACACAAACAATGTTTTCCCTAGGTTGCTCTCAGAAAAGTTAGGGACATGCTGGTCTGTGGTGTAGACGGGGCAGCGGATAGAATTAATAACTTCCTAAATGTGTTGTTGTGTTTGTGCTCACCACTATCCATCTTGGGTACTAGACAAGGTGATTAACAGAATCTCAGACACCTAGAGATAATAAATCT
This sequence comes from Microtus ochrogaster, assembly GCF_000317375.1. Taxonomy (NCBI): domain Eukaryota; kingdom Metazoa; phylum Chordata; class Mammalia; order Rodentia; family Cricetidae; genus Microtus; species Microtus ochrogaster. The sequence goes on along the minus strand of NC_022022.1, from coordinate 37,446,507 downwards.
TGCATGAATTATATGTCTAAATAGAGATATTTATCAAAAGTAAGGTGTGGTAAGAAAAATGCTTATCCAGTCATATAATCTTTCAATCTTCTCTGAGGCCAAGAATATTATGGGTGTCATGAGGGATTCAAAGTTTAATGAGCTAGGGTAACTGCCTTCAAAGATTAAAGAGAACTCAGATAAATCCAGGAATAGATGATAGAAAGTAATATATAAGAGGATTCTGGGGGAAACTAGTAATGTTAAAGACATAAAACACCCTGCTTTCTGTTCCAAATAGTTAGAAATACCAAGTAAAATAATATTTCATATATAGGAATGTGTGTTTCTATCTGAAGTTAAGGAATTTTAGTAATAACTGAAAACCAAACAATTCATGAAAGAACATTTTAGGGTATGGTCTTAACATGCACATGCTGATAATGGCTCAAACCATAGCCAGCAAATGGAAGGAGGCAAAACAAGGATCTTGTGTCTCATTTTCAGAGCTGAGAAAAGGCTGATTCATACAGAGGAGCTTAGACGTCTCTACCTTCCACTGTAGTTCACACCTAAAGTTAGCTGCCCAGTTGGGCCCTTAAATATAAATAGTCTGTAACAGATGGAAATCTGCATTTGGGAATTAGGCTGAATTTGAGTTATACGGTATAGAAATGCACAGAGCAGAATCATTAATTAGAACACTGTAAGACTGATGATGCAGCTATGGCAAAAGTAGCCCATACTGGACCACTGTCATCTAGGTCATGCCTAGGAGAAAACACTCTTCAGACAGGAGGGAGTCTGCTATTAACGAGAGGATGTGTATCAATGCAGAAAGTCAACTCCCAGGAGATTCGGAATATGAGATAACATGGAAGAATCAAGCTATATAATAAGAATACATGATGACATAAAGAAGAACCAAACAGAAATAGAAATAAAGTGGTCAGTTAACATATGAGAAGAGACTACTGAGAAGATGGAGTTGAAGAAAGAATTGAGTAGCTGGATGATAGAACACATGAAGTCCTTTCCCCTGCCAGAAATAGGAAAGTGGAGCCAATGACAGAAGGACAGAAGTTGTGTTTTTATAAAGCATGGGAAGAATGCAATAGGAATCTCCCTAAGTACTCAGTAGCTTAGAATTTTTATTTTTATTTAATTATAGATTCATAGGCGTTGGCAAAAGTACATAGCTTAGTGTTCAGCAATGTTTTGTATGTACGTAAGGTAGAGTCTTTCATAAGAAGAGTTGGTAAGACAGCTATCACAGTCCATGTTAAGATTATTTCAAAGGGGAGAAGTAATTACCTACAAGCTCAGAGAAACACGTAACAAAGCACATGTAAAATATTCATATGACAAATACTATAATTTTTTCAAAAAGTAATCAACCTGTTTATGCCTCATTTGCATATTATTCGCCCCCTGAGCAGAAGGAAAACAAGAACCAGAACTTTTCATCCATTTTAGAGTCATAGCAAATATTTCCATTTATCATTTGTGAAAGCATATATTAAGTTTCACTTTGCTTTTTAATGAAAACCTGGAAGAGGGTGACAGAAAATTAATAGTAATGATTGCTTCTGGAGAGAAACATAACCATTTAATAGTTAATATAGGTAGTAAATATGTGAGTATACATGTTATATAATTTATGTTATTATATGTAAAGTATTATTTCTAAGGAATATTAATAGTAGGGACTAAGGAGACAGTTAGTAAAATGCTTTCACACAAGCAGGAGGATCTGAGTTCAATCCTAGAACCTTTGTAAAAGCACCAGGAACAATGGCACATTGTTCCCGTCCCAGTATGGAGGAGTCAGAGACAGGGAAAGGCCTGGGGCTTGCTGGCCTGCTAGCCTAGCCTATTCGGAGAGTTTCAGGCCAGTAAGAGACCTTGCCTTTGAAAACAAGGTGGCTAGGTATTGTGAAACAACTTCTGAAGTTTTCCTCTGCTCCTCTTACACCCACATGCTTGCACACATGCATATACACACAGGAACATTTGCCTACAAACATACACAAAAGGATAATGAAAGTTGTTTGTAATATTAAGTGGCATTTGCTGTTTTTCTTTTTTTTTTTTTTACATGTTTTCACATCTGATTACTTTTATTGGCACTACAATGAACTTGGCCTTGTGTTAAAATGTGATCTTCACATCACTGACCATGACTCAGCTGCCAGACCTATGCATTGGTGTTTATTGGGTCTTCATCTGTGCCTTGAGTCTTGGAGCTGGTCAGGTCCTCAACACAAGTACGGGAGCTGTCTAAGCCCGGTTGACTCTGCTCAGGTGCGCTCAGGTTGGCATATTCCTCACCTGTTTCTTCAATCAGTAATGCCAACACTGTTTCGCTAGGCTCCTTTGGAATTCTTATTCGGATGGCTTTCCTAGAAGCCTTTCCACGAGTATTTCTTCGCAATGATGGTTTCTCCTTCATGGTAATCTGAAAGGGTCACACACTAAGGTCACAGGGCACTGCTTTGGGAAAAGATAGATACACATGTGGAGGGGATTTATGAGAAGGGGCAGAGGTAGAGGAGGGGTTTATAGGGGGCCAGAGAAAGTCCTAGGGGTGGGAATAGCTTCAGAAAGGAGGAAATCTGTTTTTCAAATCTTATATTTCTCAAGAAGCGTTGTGAGGGAGGCTTTAGATGGGGGAACAAAAACTGAAGAACTAGATGACCTAGAACCCAGAGAGAGAAGTTGGAAGGAAAATGACAAGTCATTTTACCAAAGGTTTCAAGAGGCCTTAAGTGACTGGCTGACATGGATGAGCTGGGAAGCCCTTAGTAGATACAATGTGTTGGATATTCACCTCATTCTCAACCCAACGGTTAAAATCGGCTTTTTGCCGTAGACTCTCACATAGGTTGTCTATAATTCATTTCTTTTGATAAGGAATTTAGGAAGCCATGATTCAGTTCCTTTTTTCCCACTGAATCCCAGAGAAAGAGGACTGATGTTGAGCTGCTGGTGGTGGTAATGGAGGTCCAGCTCCACTGCTATCTCAGGCTTCTTGCTGGACTTGGCCTTCCTGTTCCCCTTCTAAACAAGAAGTTAGGCCGTTTAAGGATGTAATGATTAACCTGTATTATCAACTTTATTGTACTTATTCTCACTGAGGAGACACGCTTCTGGGCATGTCTATGACTCTATGATGGTATTTACAGAGATTAATGAGGAGGCACCACCCATCCTGAGTATGAATGGAATCATCCCATAGGCTGGGGTCCTGGACTGAACACAAAGCTCATTTTGAGAGACACCAGCAGTGATTTTTTTCTTTGCTTTCTGCCTGTGGTCACAGTGGCATGAGCTGCTTCAATCTCCCCCAGTCAGGCATGTCTTCCTGTCCCCTGGGTGAAACCAATTATTCTACTTTCATTTGCTTTCGCTTATATATTCTCATAGTGACGGGATAGGTAACTATTGTGAATATTAGGCCTACATGACCCAGGGAGGCAAAATCCATTGCATTCAGTCTGCTGTACCCTACGAAGGATCATCAAATGACTGGACTATTTTTTTGTTGTTGTATTATTTTTTGGATATAGAAAGCCACAGATACTATTTCAAGACCTTGTTTGGAAATGCCAGTACTAGCTGGATGCCAATTCATTGGTGTCTTTAAGCTGATATGACATATTATTTGTTTATTTATTTATTTATTTATTTATTTATTTATTTATTTATTTATTTATTTTCGAGACAGGGTTTCTCTGTGGTTTTGGAGCCTGTCCTGGAACTAACTCTGTAGACCAGGCTGGTCTTGAACTCACAGAGATCTGCCTGCCTCTGCCTCCCGAGTGCTGGGATTAAAGGTGTGTGCCACCATCGCACGACATATTATTTGTTAATGCAAAGGTTCTACCGAAAACTTTTATGGAAGTTAACCAGACACACACAAGTGTCTTTGAAACAAGAACAAAGAGTGTGATTACCTGAAAGTTTTCTTTTTAAATAATGTTTTTAACATTTTGCTCACTTATTTTCCATTTATAAAAGGTTTCCCTTGAATTTCTTTGTTCCTTTTCACAGCGCAGGCAAATTTAGATGTGGGCTTCATATTTGTTTTCTATTCAAGGGAATCTGAACTCAGAAAGGCTAGTCCCGTCTTCGAGTCCAGTTTCCATATTGAGATTTTTCTGGTCCTTATATTTAACCTATGTTTTCTTTCATATGAACCGTACAAACAGATTCGACAGGTTTAACCCAGAATGCCCTCTGAAAATGAGCTAATTGTTATCTGGTTTGAGCTCCTTTTGTGATGACTTTAATTTTAGGAATGATTTGGCTGTAATGTAACAAGCATACTGGATCTGAAAGCCTGTGTTAATGTTAATTCATTGTTCACGTTAAAAATGTTTGAGTTTCAGAAAAAAAGTACATATGCATATATATGAAGTCTTGCAAAATTAAAGAAATGTCTTATACCACATGGGAGATGCCAAGCTATATTTTGCTCAAAAGGAGCAAAGATGGTGCAATACAGCTTTCATTTTCAGCACTTTTTTTTCATGCTATTAGTTGTCCTGGAATGTTTATAGATTCATGTAAAGGGAGGCAGCAGCAGAAAGCATCTGGGCCTTGCTTACATTACTACAAAAACCTGAGTTAGAAACTCATGATGTGATGAACAAATTATTTGGTCATGAATCAAGTCAGAAGGGGCGGGGGGATTAAGAAGCGCTGGATAGGAGAAAGGGAGTGACTGGTCAGAGCTTGCTCTAAGATGGAATGGAAGATTCAAGTGACAAATGTGTGTCTCCAAGGGGCAGCAGAAGGGAAGAGGGACTGGGAGAGCCTTGAACTCCTCCTGCAAAGTCTTCAGGAGTCAGAGTGAAATATTGGCAAGAACAAGGCCCAGCCAGGAAAATAAATAACGGGTCAATGCCTAAGATCTTAAAGAAATAAGGTTAAACCTAATGAAAATCAGACATCAGATCTAAGGAGAAATGTGCGGGATCCTGTTCTTTCCTTTTTCCGCTTTGATTGGTTTTGATAGGAACATGTGTTTATGGGAGGGCTCTAATCTATGCGTGGAGATATTTGTTTTCTTTTAAAGCCTGGAGTCAGAAAGGAACAGAAATGGCAGAACATTGAACTGGGAAATTAGCTTAAGCCCGTGCAAATTTTATGGGATGTTAGATGTTGGCATCCAAATGTTATTTTTAGATTATTGTGTATTCTGTATATGCTTTGGATCCCAAAGATCCATGATTTTGGTCTCTGGAGGCCACAGATGAGGCACGAGAGCCAAGGACATTTTCAGAACATTTGTGAGATCTTTATTTGAAAGCCCTTGGAAAGCTTGGGTGTCTGCACCTGAGGTGAGTTTGTACAGGAAGATAGATCCAGGCTCAGTGGTGCCTATGATACTGAGGAGGTGAAGGAGATTAAGGTACCAATGAGAGCTGATTGTGTGGTGTTTATAATTTCCTTCAGTTCATGGGGCAAGTGCCTGCAAATATAAAATTAAAAACAATTTATAAGTTCCCAATGAGTGATGTAGAAGAAACAAGACTGAACTCAGTGCACAGCACATGTATTTATATCCATGCATTTATAAAGACAGAAGTGAATTAGTGATTATCCCAGGGCATCAAAAAGATCCACAGTGTGGAAATACTACAGTGACCCATGAGGCAAAAGCAAGGAGATCAAGAATACAGTCCTTTGTATTGTTTTGATAATTTTCGAAGTTAATTTTCTATTTACTCATTCATTCAGTGACTAGAAGTTACTGAACACAAATCATACATACACCCGGTACTATACAGACAGAGTAGTTAGAGAACATCAACAAGGCCCTACTACTAACCTTCCTTGAGTTGCTTAGAATCTAGAGGAGTTGTATTCTAAGGGGAAAAGCACACTAGAAAGAGGAATACTTTGGGGGAGTAGCTCTAATTAAGAAATGAAAACTGAAGTGTGTTTGAAAGTATTCAAATGCAGGAAGAGATGTCAAACCATTCTAGGAAGTGTGCTCGGGGATACTAATGGGGAACTTATCATATCTTTTAAAATATAAAGGAGCTAGGGTTTTCATAGAAGCAAATCAGCCTATATAAGCATTGCCCAGCTTCCTTGTGTTTCAGGCCAGATGCAGAAGGCTTCAGCAAACATAGCTGTGGAGCTGGCCTGAGTTCTGAGCACTGATCAGTGAGAAGCTAGTTCAGGACAGACTTTTCCTCTGCAGGACAGAACTAAGATCTTCAATCAGATCTTCTGCAGTGGGTCTGGTGATGATGAGTAAGGATGGGGAAATGTGTAGAATCTCCCTGGTGGGCACTAGCCTTCACTAGAACTCCCCCTTCTGTCTGACGTGCGGCATGAGCCTGCTCAACCAGCGTCCATGATTACAGCTGGCAGGGAAGGACATGCAGAGGGAGAGAGAGAGAGAGAGAGAGAGAGAGAGAGAGAGAGAGAGAGAGAGAGAGAGAAAGAACAGAGGAAGGAAGCACACAGACTGAGGTCTACAATGGAATATTTTGTTTCTTGTGCGTTTTTTAAATGCGATTGTTAGGTAAATAAGAACTTGTCTATGATGTCATTATCAAGGTCCCTTTATATTTGCAACATTCAGTAGCTTATTTATTAAATCATATTTAATTCAGTTAGGCTAAAGGTAGCACACATCTATGTAGAGAAAAAATTGAAACCAATACAGGCTTATAATTTTGAATGCTTTAATAGATAGTAGACTGATCATAAAATAGTAAACATTTCTTTCATCTCAACATAAGTTAGGTGACAAAAAACAACTTGACTTTTGGGCACATTACTGTATTTTTGTGATTGCTTTATTATTATCATTTTAATTTTATGCTGGGAAGGGGGATATGTGAACAAGAGAATTCAGGTGTCTGGGGAGGCCAGAGGTGTTGATGTCCCTGAAGCTGGAGTTGCATGCAGTCCTGAGATACCTTTGAGCCATGTCTCTAGTCCCTACTCTTTGATCTTAAGACATTTTCCCAGCAGTTGATTTTCTGTAGTCACTGCTTAGAACTTAATCAAAAGGAAGAGGAGAGGAAAAAAGGGAAGTAAAGGAAGAAAATGGAGGTAGAGAAGAGAGGGAAAGAGAGGGTCTGCATCCAGTCTTCCAGGTTTGAGGATACTGCTCTTCGTTCCATCGTCTTATTTCTTTCCTACCTGCTCACCAAAGGTCTCTCTGGCTCTTTGCTCACCTGGCAATTTAATTTCTTGTACCACCTCCCTTCATTCTCACCAGACATTGATGGTTGCAGACCTGTATGGATCTGTGTTGAAACTTTTTAAGAAGAGTTTCAAATACAGACCACCACATCATAAGACATAACCTTCAACTACAAAACAGGACCCCAGCAAACTCCAGATGATAAGCATTGAGATTTTTCAATCCTGTAGCCCCTTCAGTCAAATCACACATGGCCATTAACCTATTATTGTAAACTCTGATAGTGAGTGTGCCCAAACAATAATGAATGTTCTAGAAATAATGACCCTCCTGACAGTTAGACACATATTGGATATCAGACTCTAAAAATGTCTGAGGGTCAGCCATGCTTTTACTAGAGGACACAGTCAGGTTTAAATTGGCACAGGAGGAGGGGGCAAACAAAACCATTCAACGTGATTTTCTCGAAAAGTAGACAATATGTCCCATGTCTAGAGGCCTATTTAATTATTCCACTCAAGTTCATTCTTAGAGGGATCTTGTCAATAAAGTCAAATCAGCCTCTTGGTGTGCAGCAGAGTTTTTGAGGGTCTTTTTTTTTTTTGAGAGCTTCATTAAAAGCAGACAGTTTCTCTAACCTTTTAGCAGAGCCTGTTATCTGATGACGTGAATTAAAGTCTCTCAAATGACTAATAATCATATCAGGGCTGCCATGTCAGCTTGTAGATTTGAATAAGAGGGTCGGAAAACATTTGCATGCCTCGACGTGCCCGCGCTAAGAAGCTAATGTGAGAGTGCTGTCATAAAGCCCTGGGAAGACATGACTTAATGTAATCTGTCATGTCATATGCTAATCTTCAACCATTACTTGAGTGCTATAAGTAAGTAGAAAGCATTTGGGAGAAATCCTTTCCAATTTCTCTGAGTACCACTTCTGCTGCTGGTCAGCTCAAATGGGTTTTGTGCATTTAATGCAGAGCTCAAGTCAAGTTGGTTTAGGTCACACTTAATTAACCAGCCCACTGATGGGCCCGGTCACTATAGCACTGTGGAAAGTGGTTACTGCAAAGGCTGCCTAACAAGTAAATATTTTATATGCGAAAGGAATAAAAGAAAAGGATGCTTTCCCAGGCCTTGATAAGGAATGTGTTCTCTTCCGAGAACACACTAGGCATCTTCTTCGCTAGTCAATACTTTGCATTTTGCTTGCCACTTTCTTCACTTGAGGTGAGGTTAGTGTGAGCAAGTATTAAATAGTTAAAGACATTGCTCTTCCTCAAATGCCCAGAATGTTTCTATTCAGCGTGAGTATGGTAAAGACTGCTCCTCCTCTAAACTTGATAGAAATAGAAGAGAAGTGAGCAGAGAGAGACATCGGAGTTCACTCTCTGACAAGGTGACAATGCCTCTTAAAAACAGCCAATAGGAAAGGAGAGTTGGGTCTTGGAGTAAAGTATGCTTTGGGAGGCAACAACTGGGACTATAGCACTGACAAATTTTGGTCAAACTTTTTTTTTTGTTGTTTGCTTAAGAAAGTGTGCAAAGGATTGTGATTCAAAATATAAAGTTTATTTTTATCGGCCACACTGAGTCAAGTCAAAAAGATGTTTAAGAACTTGAAGATCTGCCTCCTGGAATAGAATTTTTTGAGGATGCTGAGCAGATGGCATGAGATTAGCCTCATCGAAGCTGCCTGAATTTCCCAGCATTCCTATGGGGCCTGCTATTGGTAACTCAAGGGAGTGCTCCTGCATGTGGGAAATGGCTTTTTATAGGGTCTAATTAGAAAGAAGTGCTAATTCCTACCTACAGCATTAAGAAATGTTTCTGTGAAATATTTTCCCTTGAAAAATGTATGTCAATTTCAGAAAGGAAATTAATGTGACTCATAATTGATAGAGATGGGGTCTTCATCTTTTCCTGCCAGCTAAAGGGTCCTGTTGAGGTTTTCGTCTTTATATAAGCCCTCCATTTCTACTGTGTTTATTCTTCTTGTAGAATATCATTACTGTTTTTATGAATTGGAAGTCAAAGTGAATTGATGCAGCATCATCTATAATAGACATCACAAAATTCTAATTTACAGAGTTAATGGGTTGAGGTAATTCTTGAGCCTTAGTATAATATGGCTCCTTGCCTAGGGTTTCATTCCTGTCATGGCCTGATCATAGGAGGACCCTTCTTCAGAACTTTTAAACTCTTGTTCAGTTAGTCCTGGGAAATGGTCAGACCACATTGCTTGGTTATTTAGGGGCTGGACTTGTTAGCACAAGTGTCTAAGGTCCAATCATCATCTGGACCAACCATTTCGCAAAACTTACCCAACTCAGTCTAAGCATCGATATTTGCCTATTCTTTTCTTTTGGGACATTCTTTATGATTAAGGAAACAACAAAGTAATCCCTTGCTAGGCTTTGAGGTCAATAGGTTCACTTCCTCTATGAAGGCAGTAAAATGTCTTCTAATATAATCTAACAATATTTACCCACAATGGGCCTTGTTTCCCACACCTGCTCACTTCTCTATGACTACCAAATACTATATTTGTGTTTGCTTCACCTGAAGTTGCAATAACCTCCTGATGGCCTCTCAGACTTCTAATTGGATCGACATAGATTCTTCTCTACTCTAAGCCTATTTTGTATCTGCCTTTGTGGAACTCACCAGTGTCTTCAATTATGAACTCGTGGGCACTCCTTCTCTCATCATTTCTTAACCTTGACTCAAAACAAGAAAATACCTCTGCTTCCGTTTTCTTCTCTAAGGTGAATTAAGTCATAAGTTTTGGTTAAACAGTGTTGCTTTTCATGTTAGGCATTTTATCATTCAAGTAATACCCAATTTATTTGGAACATAGTCCCTGAATAATCTAGCAGATTATTAGTATCATCGTGGATCCTTGACTAATCCTTCCCATCTATTTACTCATCGAACACAAGGCTGAACTCCTCTACTGAGTGAAGCATTGTGCTAGCCAGCTGTGATGGTAATCAAATTAGGAAATGGTTCCCGTCCACATGGTCATTTAGTGTTGTCTCTGAAAATACTAATAATTATATGGATTGAATCCATGTCCCTTTATTTGGTTGTTTATTTAGTGTGTCTTCTTGAGGCTCTTATTCAGAAATAACTTTTTGACTAGATTTCTTGCTTTATATATCAGCATACTGTTGCTCTTTCTGCCTACTACCTTCTAAGACAGCTGGAGTAGCTTTCTCAGGGGGTTCTCAGTTCAGTTTCATGTAAAGTTACTGGCATTAAAGGGTCTGTGGTACAGTAATGTGGAGGTTTGCAGTGAATCATGGTCCATGTCCCTGACATCAAATGATCTCTAATATTTTGTAGAAAGCAATACTTTATACATCAGATTTCAGAAAAACTCAAGATGCTAAATAAAGACGATCTGCTCACGTCTGTGGGGATGGTAAAGCTGTAACTTACTCATGAGAACTAATGAAGATTGGCCAGAGTCTTGCAAAAAGTTCTCATAGAATATTACTGAGGAGCTATGTAGAGTAGCCCATAAATTTCTTCAGATCTGGCATTACCTGAGTTCTGCCATAGGACATGAAGAGACCATGAGTATTTGGTAGCAGTATGAAGGAAACAACAGAAATAGGTAGGAAAGTGGGCTCTTGATGCCAGGGAACAAATCAAGAGGAAGGAAAAACAGGGAATCACAACTGTCTGCGACAAGATAACTCCTAGTACTGCACTCACAAGGATGCCTTCAAAGGACAAAATTCTCACCATCAGAAATACAGGACACTGGGGACAAAGGGCTGACAGCTCTGAGCTGGGTCTGTTGCCTCATCAAGTAGGATTTTTAAATCAGTTCAGTATCACTCCCTTACCGTGTGCAGTGTTAAAAAATCTATTTCTAGAAATTACTATGGTTCTCATAGTCTCCTTTATTAAGAGCCATGATTTATAGCGAGGTGTGGTGGTTCAGGCTTCTCTAATACCTGCTATTCATTCTTCATGAGGGATCTGGGTTCTGCAGAGGGCTCACTACTAAAGGCGGCTCATTCACTGGGAAGTAAGCTCTGCTTTCAGAGGCCACAAGCCTACTCAGTTTCCTGCTGGGTTTCTGCCCAAGAACCTAATTGTTAATGGCTCCCAGCTGTGCCACAAAGGACATTTCTTTAACTCCTTCCTTCCCAGCTGCCAAAGAGTGCCTTCTACTTGAACTGTCAAGTTTTAGGGCTTTGGGTAGAGATAAAGAGCTTGTGGCCAGGTAGGAAAATGGGAGAAAGAAATCTGTATTTTACCAGGTCCACATTTACCAGGTCCACATCATTATCCCAGGGTGAAGTGATGTGTGAGCATTAACATTGAATCTTGAATAGAATTCCAAAGACCCTTCTTCTGCTCTCTTATATTTTTGACAATGTCTATTGTTCTTTATTTATGCATAGCTTCCTCTTGGAGCATTCATCTCAATGGGGACTCCTGGGTTCCACCTCCACACCCCAACCCAGCCTCTATGAGCTATATATGATCTTCATGATCTTCCATAGAAGCCCTCAGTGACTCCTGCTGTCAGACTCTCTCCGTCTCAGTATGCCTGCATCTGAACAGCCTGGAAACGTATGCAATTTCTTTTTAATTTCTATACTATGCGTTGTTATCTCCTCTTGCAAAATGAAAGTCTCTGGTAGCTCAGTCTGCATGGGTTTCTTTCCTGAGTCTGCACTTTTTTTTTTTTCTGGTCTTAAGAAACATCTTTCTTTTATGGGGACTGCCAGCAAGAGATGAAGACTTTCCATTACCTTTATGTCCTGTTCTTAAAACTCCCTTAGGAACTTGTTTCCTTCCTAGCCCAATCTTTCAAGATCTTCGGGGTCCCCAGCTCTTTCTACTGCTTCTTTTTCAAGGCTTCATTTATATCAGTCACTAAGTCCCTAGGCACCCCCATACACCCTCCTTTGCACTAACAATACACAAACCTACTCTCCAGTACCTCACTCCACCTTAGGTTTTTCTTCCCTCTCCAAATCCATTGCTGGGATTCGCACACTAATTACAGTCTGTAGTATTGGATCCCTCAGAGAAGACTAACTAGTAGTATTTTTTTTTCACCTTGTGACTGTGTATATGCAATGCTTCCTTCAACTTCTGTGTGACAGCTTTCTTTGAGGATCCCTTCAAGAATGAAAGAAGAATAGACCAATGTTCAGTCTCTGCTATTGCTCGAAGCCTCGTATTCATGGTGTTCTTTATGAGTTTTATTATCACTTAAACAACAGGTTTGCGTATTGTTTCTAGCCCTTCACCCATAACCATCTATTGGCCCCACCATCATCAGAGCTGAACTCCAGCATTTCATTACGTATTTTCTGTTTTTCTTTACATAATTCTGTAGGGTGCACACTTTCAGTGGCCCCACTTTTCTGAGAAAAAGTGAAACATGGAAGAGGAGGTATCTATTCCAAGTTTACCTGTATAGAAATGATGGAAGGAGAAGAGCCTGACTCCAGAGGCCAGGTTCTCAGGTTCCAGTCATGAACAAAATGGCCACCATTCCTATCCCCTTAGAGTTTACGGTCACCTGGAAGGAACTCATCAACAGTGATATGAAGTTGGGAGTGGGTGGGTGTGTGGGGAGTTGGAGGAGGGAAATGTTGGTGCATATAATTCACTTTATACGTACGTGAAATTCTAAAGGAAAATTTAAAAACCCAAATAGTTATTCAAATAAATATTTACTGTCTGCCACAGTGGCTCTAAGGACCAAGAAGAGGCTCCTTCTGTGCTACAGAACATGAACCCTGACCTTCTATAAAGGATTTTCTTAGGAGCCTAAAAAGATCAAGAATATCTTTTTCAAAGTGGTAATGTTTACAATAAGACAAATCGGATAAGAGTGCATGCCGGTGGGAAATATCATCAGACAGGAGAAATAGGAGGCACAGGCTCCAAGGGCAAGGGAAAATTCAGTGGAAACCAGTATTGGCTACATGCCTGTGATGGAAGGAAGGAGAATAGAAGGAAATGAGGCTGGGGAGATGGAGGAATCCTGTCCTGTTGGTGCTCATATGCAAATCAAAGGTTTTAATGCACATCAAGTGTAATGAGAAGTATGAAAAAAATCTTAACGAAAATTGACACAGATTTACTTTTTGCGTGGGTTTTATTAGAATAAATTAGAAGGAGTGGGAAGCAAATGCAGTACATTAATTGGAAGAATATTTCAATGGATACTGATGTCATAAATGAAGAAAATATAGAACCAATGAGTCGTCTGAGTTCATAGAGTTTGTGTCAAAGCCAAGATTTGAATCCAGTTCTCTCTGACACTGAAGGTCACGTTACTTCCAAAAGTATTGATTTCTTCTTAAATGATAATGACTTACAAGTCCCCACTTCGATAACTGACTAGGGGGGTGGAGTCTAGGAGATATTCTCAAGGGCATACAGCTGGTAATTAGCGCAGGTCTTAGCTCATGCTCTGTGTTCTTTCCACACTGGTACCCTTTGCTATGAGCCAACAGCATGTTTCAAAATGATCCCTCTTTATGATAAAAATGGAAACATTCAAGTCTTAAATGACATTAGAGTCATAAATATAATGTATAACAATACCTGCCCAGTATATCTCACAGGATTGTTATGAGCTTAAGATAATATGCATTAAAACACTTCATAAATTGTCAAGTGCGCTACAAAAGTAAAGGATTACTGGTGTTTGTTATATAGGAAATCAGAATGCCATGGCAACTGGTCCAGTAGGAGTGGGTCTCGGTCCTGAGTGTCCCTATCAGTTGCCAAAAGAGTTCGAAGAATATAACATGTCTCTATATTTCCAAGAGCTTTGTGACTCAGGATTCGAGCCAAAGAGAAGCAATTGGATCCCTGTTTCCACCATGCTCTCCACACAGTTATGCCTATTTTGAGTTCAATTGGATAATCTCCACAATAATTACTTGTTCTCCAGGAACCTGTGTGCCCCAGAGTGCTGCCCAATATGTCATTATCGGAACTCTTGTTTTACGAGGCAATGGCATCTTTCTTCACCACACCTGAAGCTGAGAATTTATCTTTGCAATTTAAATTCTCAAGGAGAATGAAACACGGGTACACAGACCAAATCAATAGTCATCTTTCTTCCATTAAAGAACTTTTAGGGTCTTTTATAGGATCCCATTACTTGTTAGTAGCCAATTCCTAAAGATACTTTTGGTCTGACTCAGTGTTGGTCAAACTACAAATCAGGACCCATTGGTGGGCTATGAAATCAATTTAATGGTTATAAGCAGTATTTAAAACATGAAATAGAAGACAGGGAGACAATCAGAGTTTCTTGTATGTAGCATAGGTAATTGCCTTGGGAAGCTTTCTTCAGGCATAAATGCATGCCCCTAGGTCCTAGATTACAATAGAAAACACATTATTATTATTGTTATTATTATTATTATTACTTTAATGTAGGTTACACTAGAAAGAAGTTTGCAACTCAGTGGTGCTCCATATCCAGAGACAATTCTGATGTCTTTCTACCTTCATAAGATGGCTTTGCCTAACTTCAGGATGGGCAATGCCACCCATTCTTGATGCAGGCAGTACCTGTAATTTAATTATTTACCTGGACATTTCAAAAAGCAGTACCACATGGGAAAGGTGTGAGCTGAGTGCCAGCAAAACCCAAAAGCTGTTTACTAAAGGAAATCTGGGTGTGTGGCTTCTTAAAAGAGGTGAAGGATGTTCAGAGCAATAGCAAAGAAGGGACTATTTTAGACACACAGATGGGATGTTGGGCTCTCCATTGACCTGGCTGTTCTATTCATTTCCCAAACACCTGTGTGATATACCCAATGTGCCTTGTTCTTGGTTCTTTTCACATCTTTACTCTTGTGACCTATGAGGCAGGTGGGTATGATTGCTAACTCCACCCTGAAGCTGAAACTGTGTTACTCAATGGGCACTGAACTGCCATGCGAAAGCCCTTCAACATGCTCTGTAGCTTTGCTGTGGCCTCTTAGCTTCCCGTCAAGGTGCTCACTAATAAGGTTGTTTCCCATCAATTCTAATTCAGTTCCCATCCCTAGATGAAGGCTCTCTCTCTCTCTCTCTCTCTCTCTCTCTCTCTCTCTCTCTCTCTCTGTGTGTGTGTGTGTGTGTGTGTGTGTGTG
>NC_022022.1:37405676-37428495 GCF_000317375.1 Microtus ochrogaster | reverse complement strand
AAGCAGAGCAGAACCGAGAAATTGCTGCTACCAAGAAAACATGCTTTACTCTTTCCCAAGCTTTCTCAGGCTTTCAGTGGATTCAGTTGTCCATATCTAGGAAAGAGAAGCGATTTGGAGAGAAGGTATTCATGACTAGCAGCTCTCTATGAGGGATTAAAGAACAAACCCTTTCAAGATGAGTGCAAAGGGTTTCCAAGGTTGGCAAAATGATCTAGCATGCTGTATAGTGAAAAAAAAATAAAACAACATAAATTAGACAGAAGGTAAAAGGAACTTAAGTTTAACAGGAAAGCTGAATTAAGAAGCAATCCCTAAAATTAGGCTCACAGTGCAAATAGCATCTGTCTTTTGCACGTAAAACCATTCCACAGTGACCTTGGAAAAGCATAATTTTGCTTAGACTTCCTTGGCAGATACCTTTTCAGGGAGAAGAAAAGTCTCTTGACCTTTTGTGAGATAGGACTGAAACTTTGCCTCAGGCAGGAATTGTTTGAGAACATAAAAGATTATGGAGTGCCCAGTACCACAAAATTTCATTAAAGTCACTAAAAGTTGGCTATTGTTTCCACGCGTCTTTAAGTGGCTGATATGAAAATGATTCGGCTTGCTTGTTTGCTTAGACGTTGTTCCTAAGTATGAGGTGGGTGGGACCCAGGAGTATTGGGAACTGTTCCCTGTAGCAATCCCACCATCTGTACAGGTGCCAGTTGTGACTCCATTACCTATATGAAGCTTCAGAGTCTGCTTGGGATTTCAGAGATCCCAGGTGATCCTCCATTCAAGTAATTGCCCCGTTTTCCTGGCTCCCTCTCTATTCTGTTGCTTTATAGATGCAATTTCACTCTATTTGAATTTATATTTTAGGTTTCTTATCACCCACAATAAGGTGGAAGCCCTCAGAAGACAGAGCTGGGGTAACTGGCTTTGGGAATACACACAGCCTGGAATGTTATGTTCTCTTTGTTCCTTCCATAAATGTTTATTGAGTGGCTGAGAGGCTAGTTCTAGACACAGAGACTTTGTGTCCCCCTGCAGCTACCACGTCCACTACTTTCTTTTTCTTTTTATATTGCTTTTAAGAGCCATCTAATCACTTGTTTGGATTATATCTCAGCCTTTTGGGATAGTTGTTGGAGACCACCTCCCTACACGCCAACTTTTCTCCCAAGTTGGCGATGGCCAGTGATGGAGAATTTAAGGATGAGCAGAAGATGCCTCGTTCTTATTCATTGGGGGTGCTAATATGGAGTTTTTTCTCTGCTGGGGTCTTGGAGGCAGTTAGCCTGTTTCTTTAGCAGAAGCACAACTTTCCTGAAATGGAGGCAATCCTCTCCAAATTGGGCAACCATGCACACAAGCTGCCACCCCCACATTCATTGGTAAAGACATAGTGGCCTCCTGAGCTCTTATGGTTCCGAGGAAAAGCACAAAGACACCAAGGGTGCCATGAATAGAAATTTTCAAGCAGATTTCTCATTTGTGTTTCTAAAAGGCAAAAGATTTATCCATGCTGAAGAGAAAACAGAGCATCCATTTCTGTGTCGGACAACCCTGAGTAGAGGGTACCATCAGCTTAGACTGTGCCAGTTACTTTGTTACTTAGAGGTGGAATATTAGGAAAGGCTGTCCGGGAGGTGACATCAGTTCTCCATCTAATACTTTTTCATACAAAGTCTTCTAGGATGAAATACCCTCCCAGGCTGTTTCTGTGTGGATCACCTATGAAGTTAGCACCTTGTAAAGGGGGAGAATTATGTTCCCTAGGCGCCTCTTCTCTAAAATCGCCAACTAATGACATTAGCAGAGAGGAATGATGAGAACGAAGAAAATAGGGCAAGGGGAAAGAACAGCTCAAAACAGGATGCTGGAAATTCCTTCTTAGCTCATCCAGTACCCACACTGTAGGTTAAGGGTCTTTAAGGGTAGGTGAACACCGTACTTTCTCGTACTGCATGGGTAGCTTACAACTCTGCTGCTTCTCTCCTTTTGTATTCTTTTTGGTGAAGCCCAGCCTCTTCCCCAGCCTATCAGTTAGTGTCTGACCTGTGGTTTCCCCACCAAGAACCAGTGTGAGCTGTGAAGGAAACCTCTGTGCCTGCACTGACTTTGAAATCCTTCTCCCAGCCTTACCACACAGCCTTGCTGTTCTGAGGGCCTCACACCCGTTCCTCTTTTGCACAGGGCCTCATACAAGTTCAGTTCACTGCATCTTTTGTTCACGCAACAATTGTTTTTATTAACTACCTGTTTGGTAAACATTACTGTGCTGGGTGGTGATGATGCAAAACTAAGAGAATGACTTCCTTGCTCTCAAGTTGTCCCTGGGAAAACAGACACCTTAAGCAAATACTTCACAGGTCATCCTAGTACATTCTATGCCAAGTTGCTATGGGAACACACAAAAGAGGCACTTAACCCAGTCTGGGGTGGAGATGGGCAGGGCAGGATTCAGGAAGAAGTGGTGCTTGGACAGTAGGAGATGATAAAGCCTTAAATTGGGAATTTGTGGGAGGGAGAGAAAGGAGGAAGAAAGCCAGGGGAGGTTCCCAGAAGTTTCTGCAAAGGCATGGAATGGCAGAAAAATCGGTGCCAGGCTGTGGAATTGCAGGTTGTTCAGTATGGCTGGGGTATTGGTGTACGACTGGAAAAACAGACAAAGACAAATGATGTGGGGAGCATCTTGAGACTGTCAAGGGGTCTCGGCTTTCTCCTGAGGGCCACTGGGAGCCCCTGAAAGGTTTAAATGGGACCAACAAGTCTGATTGGCATTTTATCAAGGTCTTTCTAATTGCAGTCTGAGAACTATTTTGCAACAGGAGGAGAGACTAGCTATGTGGTCACTTTAGTGACCCAGAGAAGGCTGGATAGCGAGAAAGGTGGGATGTGTGGCAGAAACGGCAGCTAGAGATGTCCCCTGGGTTCTGACGATGGCATGCCGCCAGCCTCCTAGCCGGCTAAGTGGTGTGACATGCAATTATCAGGTAAAATTTGATTGTTCATTTCCTCTTATTATTTCATTATATTTATTCTATTTACCTTTCTTTTATAGGCGAAAATATCATTAACTCAGTTGTTGGCAGTGGCCTCTTTTTTGTTGTAAATTTGAAAACCAATAATAGCTCATACAGATGAAAAAGACCCACAAAAAAGTTTAAAAACACCAATATTATTTTTTTTTCAAAGGGAAAAAAAAACCCTATGCCATATGCAGAAACTTTCCAATTAGGTTAATGTACCTTAAACTGTATTAGTAATTAAGTGCTTTGGGTATTAAAATACCTAATCTAGCTTCAGGCTATTTTTGATAAATCCTTTGACATTTTGCCAGCTGAGTAGGAGAGATGGAGCTGAGGAGGCCTCGCCTAGGGATTAGTGAGTTTTTGACTCTGGTACCCAGCATGGGCAGCTTACTGTATGACCTTGGTAGCATTGTCTTCCGTTCTCCATCTTTAGTTTACATTATCTGTAAAATGGCAAAAATGCCAAGACAACAGTCATGATCATGTAACTCCTTCATTTTACACAATTCTGGAAATGCAGTTATTTGTTTATTGGGGGATTTTTAGGGGATGGGGTTGCTTTGATTTTGTTTTTCTATGACTTATGCTACATAGAGGCATGCTAGGCTTGCATGAAGCTGGTATTTCTGATGATTATATTATTGTAGGTGTAATTTGTAAGTGTGTGGGTGTGTGTTCTATGTGTGTCACACAAGCAAAGATGAGCCCACTCACGTCCTGCCCCATCCCCACCAGACTCACAGAGCTACAGTGACCTACTAAGATTCTAGGATTTCTTCGATGTCCACTCTGATTTCCTCATGGCTAGATAGCTGTTTTTTAGGATACATCATCTCTACACAGAGCAGGAAGGAAGAAGGAAGAGTTGGTACCAGCTGCCTTTTTTCCCATGTCCTCAGAGGCAGGGGTGCGACTGTGGTAGACGGTTGTGGACATAGCTGAAGCCCACGGACAGGCCAAGGAAAGCATCCTGGAGTTCTTCCTGCCTCCACAGTACAACATGGCTGGAGGCAGAGGCTCAGTGGGTCATAGTGGTTGGGCTGTCAAACAAGATCAGGGAAGTGAATCACTTTGGGGAACTGGATGGTCAAAGATGAATCTGGAGCTAAGGCTGGGTTAGCTTTCACTTGGAAATTTGCTTGTTCAATGGAAGCTTTTAGTTTAGCTGGTTTGGGAGCTGAGAATTGAACTTAGGGCCAAATGCCTGCTAGCCTAGTGTTCTACCACTGAGCTATATTTCCAGTCCTGTTCTTTTGTTCTTTGAAGTACAGTCTTCCCTTTCTTTGGTTTATATTCATGAGAATCTAGCCATCCCCACAGATATAAGAAAATTTCATTTCTTTATCTAGCTGGGGGACTTGATTTTGAACAAAAAGTACAGACTTAATGGGACAAGAAAGCTACACTGAAATCAAAAAGGGCAAGCCAACCCCTGATGAAGCCTTGCTAGACTCTGACCCTTTTGACTTATTTACTATCATGTGTTAAAATGAGAAAATAAGTACAGGAAACCAGAATCAAATTATATGCTGTGTGGTATCCTTGAAAGGGTACTGACCCAGCATTTTGGGGCCAACGACTCAGAGCTGGTCATTTGAGCAAGCGCTCTGAATTTTCTTGTTGAATGACACATTCAGTGTTCAGCAGTTCTGTGAAGTGTCCTGCAGAGATGTTGCCTCTGCCTATAACAAGAAAGCAGGGAATCAATAGAATAATTTTTCCATAAAATTTCAGTTGGGTCTCAATTTCTCCTTTTAGGTGATCAAATAATAAGTTAATGCCTCATGCTATGTATATCCTATAGTTGATATCCTCCGCTATCCTATAGCGGGGGAAGCTGCCAACTACCTTCTTTTTAAAACCTGAAAAGGAGACACGTAGCATTGCTGTATTCCTAGAGAAGCAGACTAGCTCCAGGTCGAGCCCATCACTTTTTCTTCCTGACCAGTTTACACTGGGCTTGGCAGGAGAGACTCACTGTCTTCCCTGTGCTTATTCCATTATGTAAGCTTCTATAGTCCCGGAGATTCAAAAAGAAATAGAAAATCCATTTAAAAAAGCCAGCTTCCTAGGAAGACTGTCACTTCTCCTTTCTTCCAAAGACTTGGTTTCCTGGTGATACACTTGTATAAGTGTGTTTACAAATATCCCAGTCTAGTCCAGGATCCCTGCTAGAGATACACAGGGGAACATGTGGGCTGCAGACAGAGCTTGGTGAGGAGAAACAGACTCTTGAACTGGTCTAAGGGAACTGGCAACTCAATTTCAAGGGCAGGAGAATTGCCAGGCAGGTTCTGACTACAGAATGGAGCCTTGTCTGTGTATTTTTGCATGCATTTGTGCCACTACCAATCTGTCTGTGTGTAATGCAATAGCCCAGCTCCTTTGCTGAACTGATTGTAGCCAGGAGGAGGAAAGCAAGCTCACCCAGAATTAGGACACATTTGGGAACAACACAGTAAGAGAAACTAAGGTACAAAATTAATAAGGACAAAATCTATTTTTCACATCATATTGCTACCCCTTCCTTCAGTAACTCAAAGGCATATAGCTCTTAGTTTGAAAATCATCAGAGAATCCTTGATATCTCATGAAGTTTTTTTTTCCCCAGAGTTTTTATCAGTAATAGTGATACATTATAGCCCTTTGGCATTACAGTGGCCAAACTTGTCTAAAGGTACTGATTCCACTACCCTTTGATTCCTCCCATAGATGACATATGGATAATTCCAGAGCAAGAATTCTAAAAGCACACATACTGTGAATGGGAAAGAGCATTAAATAGTCCCTGGTCTTCAGGCCTTTCTACATCAGTGCCAAGAAGGGATGGTGGATGGAGGTACCATTGAGACCAAAGGGGAAAACAATGATTTGTTATGGAATGAGTTACACTGAAATGATGACGGATGTCTTTCTGTATGCTGGGAACATGTGTTCCTTTTATTGGTTGGTGAGTAAAGCTGTTTTGGTCTATAGCAGGGCAAAATAGAGGTAGGTAGAAAATCAAAACAGAGATATGGAGAGAAAGAAGGCGGAGTCAGGGAGAGACCAGCAGTCACTGGGGAAGCAAGATGTCATGAGCCTCAAGGTAAAATATAAAATAATAGAAATGGGTTGATTTAAGTTATAAAAACTAATTAATAATAAGCCTGAGCTAATAGGCCAAACAGTTTGTAATTAATATTAAGCCTCAGAGTGGTTATAGGAAACTGGCAGGCAGGAGAGAAACTTTCAGTTACGCTGAGACACCTTAAAGAGTAATAATGACATGGCTTGATTTCTTTGGAGAGCATCCTATCTGAGGGGCTCAACCTCAGCAATTTTGAAATTCTTCTCAGGCTTGGGAAGTAGCCACTATGAATTTGTGTTTCAAGGTAGAGTGAATTTGAATGAATTTTCTCCAGCAGTTTTGAAATTTCTCTTAAACTCTTGAGCCATGGTTATATTACTGTTCTCATTCAACCAATGTCCTCTAACATAGTTACAACCCAAGTTATAGGCACTTTGGTTGATCTGACCAGTATCCACTTAAGGCGGGGAAAGTTGGGGACTGATACAATTCCTATCCCTGTCATTGCTCAGAGTCAAATCAGGCAACTGCGTTTATATCTGATGCATTTTGTTATAGTGGCTCAGTCTTTTTGAATGAGGAGTATCATCCACGACAATGCAGCTGACTATCTATGGTGTCTCTCTGAAGTGAACTTGGTTCTGTGAACCATTTCATCCTTTGTCTTCCCTGTTGCTTCTTCATGTATGAACCCCCCAAAATCCTGATTCCTTTTCTTTTCTTTTCCTTTTTTTTTACCTGATTCCTTTTCTGGCAGACACAGATGGCCCAGTTCTGGGGTTAGGAGCACTAAGCATTAGCCTTGATTTGAAGAGCTGTTAGGGAAAACATTTTCAGAACAGAATGTGAAAACGTTCTCTAGGGGCAGGTCATGCAGGGTGCTTTTCATGGTAGCTGCAGCTCCCCCTGCTGCCCAGTTAAGGGCAAGAGAAGGCAGCTCCAGGAACCCTCAGTAGTAGGCAATCGGTAGAAGGTAAGTCTGAGGCAAGCCAGGGAAGGACTCAGGCAGTCGTGGGCTGCCTGTTTGCTGGTGAGAGCAGGAAAAGATAGGGGGTTAAATTTTTACAATGATACCACCAAACTATTGATTAGATTCAAACAGACCTGCCGCAGCAAAATTTGCATTCATACGGAAGTGACACCCAGAGTTCTTTGCTCCTTTGCTGACTTTAGGGGACACTGTTCTCACTGTCTTCTACTATCCTTCCCGCCAGCTTAACCTAAGGGCACTAAACAGCCTACGCTTTATGTTTCAGCTCCGAAAGTGGAATTTATTGTGTATGGAAAAAATACAGAAGACGATGACAAGAACAGGTACTGACAGAGAGGCAGCCAAAAATCTAGTTATTTTGAGCTCTACCAATGCCATTTTTCTTAAAGCTTTTGTTCTCAGTCATGGGTATACATTGGAGCCATTAACAGAATTTTTGAAACTACTGATTCCTGTGGGTTATTACTCTTGAAGATTTAATTATCCTGGGCTATGGCATGAGAGTTTTCAACATTCCCAAGGAATTATCACCTGCTGCCAAGTTTAAGGCCATTGTTAAAGATCTTGTCACCATCCTGCAGAGTCCAAAGTCTCCAGAGGGGGAAAAGAGCCACGCAAAGGGAACATCCTATGGTAGTGTCAGAGCAGCTGTGGGTCACGGAAACATTCTCACCTTCTGTATGTCATCCTGAGATCATAGCCAGAGTATGATCAGTTCTACCCAGACCTTCGAGATTATAGTCTTCATTTGAACAAAATCCCCATGTCACCTGCACAGCCTCCAGTTTGAGAAGATCTCTCTGCCAGTCTCTCTTTTGTTTCCTCCATTTTCTTCTTTTTCCTATGGCTTCTTTGATTCCATATACTACAGATGGTTCCTTGGACATATCTGACAAGGATATATCCTTGCAAAAAGTAGGGGGAGGGGGGTTCATGTCTCGGTTTCCAATAATCCCTTCAGATTGAAATTCCTTTAAATTAATTTTTTTTTTTCAGCTGCCAAGCCTTAGTCTGACTTTCTAATGCCTGTCTCAACTCACGAACACCCTCTTCATGTGTGGTGACAGACCACAAGGGGCCTCTTATAGAGACTCTAAAAATATTCCTCACAGGCCTGGTGCAGAGGCCCCCAGGCAGGCTCTCGTCTCCTTTTGGGACTGGGCTAACTTTGACAAAGGATCTTTGGAACATCACAGCTGTGAGAGCCAATGTGGAGGATGATTGCTGTTTACTAAGGGCTCAGAATGAAAAGCAATCCTCCTTCAGAACCCAGGCCTTAAGGTTAACAGTAACCCAAAGATGAGTGGAAGGCTGGTCCTGAGAACAGGTTTCAAAACACAATGTAAATGGGGTCGGGTAAAAGGTAGGGAGACAGGACAGGGCTTTGGAGGAAAAGGAGCAAGCAGAGTAGATGCTTTAGAAAGGGGAATGAATCTAACTGGAACTGCCCTTTTTTTTTTCTGTCTTCCTCACCCAGTCCATTTCAAAAACTATTTTAAAACACGACTTTTAAAAGGTTCCTATTGAGACAGAAACATTACAAGAATCTCCATTGCTATCTTCACATTTTTTTTCTGTCTTATATTCTTTCCAGAGGCACAGGGTCCTCTTTATGATGCTTTTATGTCTATAAATTGTTTAGGAGAAGTCACTGAAACCTAATCTCTGAATGTACAAGGCCCCTGGATTGGCGGGGAGGGGCAGGGTGAGGATGAGATACAAATTGCAGGGAGCAGAATAATCAGATACAGGGGGACTTTGATCTTCTGGAGACCTAAGCTAATAGATGTTAAGTGTAGTTCAGTGGAAGTAATAACCCATGAAGAAAACAAAATCTGCAAAATGATAAAACGCTGCAGTCTACTGATCAAGGAAGACATCGGGAAATTACCATGAAAGCCTCCTTAGCCCGGCAGATCCAAGGTGAAGAAAGGGCTCCTTCTGCCAGCCAGCAGCCAGACATCCTGGGTAGACTCAGCCGGCTCCCAGCCTCCAGCCAGATTATCACTCTGTGTAACCCCAGTGCTTTCTCACTGCCGAGGCAAGCACTGGCACTGGCACTTGAGAGGCCTGGCCTTCGTCATGTCTTCTTGTGATGCCACAGCAGATCCCCAGGTCCTCTGTGGAGGCATTTCAGGGGATGCTATTTCCAGGAGTCAATCCATGCAAAATTTCCTGAATTTCCTCCAGTATTATTTTTCTTTTTGACAACAATACAACATAGTAAAGACAAACAAGATAGCTTTCAATACACTGAAATCTGACCTAGTAAACAATTCAAGAAGACACTGGGAATTTGTGAACATTTAAGTACAATTGAAATATAAAAGGATGCTCCTTAGCGCTAGTTCATTTAAGTGCCTGTTTATTGAATAATGAGTATATTATGCATCCTGGGCTGAATTAAACTGATCTATCTGCAGAGGAAATTAATAGTTAATATTAAAAAGAAAATCTAAAAATCAAAACAGCTAGATAATTTTACTCTTAAGAGAATTAAACAAACAAATAAACACAACGCCCCAAAAACGTGAGTTTTAAAATACAAGAAACTAGAAGAAAAGCAGCATCCAGTTTCAAAGCTTGGCCTCTTTATACTTCACGTAATGGCTAATTAAACATATGGCATATATTATCTGAACCACAAATTAATTTGTTTGGCTAGAGTGGGTCCAGACAAATGAAAATAAAGGAAAGCCATGCAATTTAATTTAGGCAGGATGGAGATAGCTGTGCTGGGCACCAGCGTTCCGTTTGTGTCTGAGAGGCTCGCGTTGGAGCACTTACAAGAGGCACCTTCCTTGGAGGAGTCTCCTCTTCAAGCAGGAAGAGTAAAACTGACAAACTTCATGGAGTAGGACATATGAGGTGGCTGATGGCCGAAACGACAGAAAAGAAAAGGAACTGAAATTGAAATAAGTGGAGAAGGGGGGGGGAGGAGTGATAGAGAAGAGAGACCTGGAGGGGACGGGGAGGGGAGGGGTGAGGAAGGGTTGGGGAGGGGGTGGGGAGGAAGGAGGGGAGGGAAAGTCACAGATTCATCGCAAGGCATTCACACTCTCTGGACAGTTTCCTCGTGTTAACTCACACGGTGGAGGGCATCCACGTCTACCTTCGCTCTAATGCTGACTTTGCCTGCCCATGTTTACAGAAAGACTAGCCCTTTAAAAGAAGGACTTTACCCGGAAGCGAAACCGAGACTACATGAGGTGAAAAGGAGAGTTGCTGGAAAATCAAAACTTGGAGCTTTCAGACAGTTGTTGGTGGTTTTATTTTATGGAACATATGCACTTATTTTTGAAACAAATGGAGTCCTTGTCTGAAAGGTCCTGTGGGTACAGGCCTGGTGCCCAGCGCAGAGTAACCAGCTAAGTGGTTAAGATGAGGAGGGCTGGCTCCGGGTTAGTCCGTCTCTCCGCCACGTCCTGCTGCCTGTACGTCAGCAACCCTTCTTATCTGTTAAATGCATATAACAATTTAGACTAAGCATGCTGAGGGGATTAACTAATGATTGTGAACCACTTTGGAAATAGAAAACATCCCGTGTGTGTGTGTGTGTGTGTGTGTGTGTGTGTGCAGAATTAATAACGATTAGATAACAGACTGTCCTAAATTTTACTTTAAATTCAAGTAACCCTTTTCTCGGCGGCGAAAGTTTTGCCACTAAACAGAAGACTTTATTTTAACTAGAGGTTTTCACGGTATTTTCATTTGAGTTGAATTTCTGTTCTTCAGACCCACATTTCTGCCAATTTCTATCTCTCGTGCTTTCTCTGGCACAAGCAAAAGAACAAAGTTAATAGCAGAGAAAGGACAAGCGTTAAGAGGGCTACATTTACCGTCACTTGTAATTCTACTATTAAATGCTCTTGGCATTTGCGAAATTCTTCTCAATCTGACTTTTTTCCCCCCTCAGAGGGGAGAAAAAGCCACTGAAAACATGAAATTTAATCCAAAAATAACCCTTCTCCTCATTCTATGTTCTAAGACTTTCTCTTGACCCTCACGGTGTGACCTTGGGTCTCCATGGGACTGTCTACAAGATAAATATTCTGCCTTTGTTTCTCCTTAAGCATTCTAGAAGGAACACATATGTATGCCCTCATATGCTGTGTGTGGTGATGTGTGTGTGTGTGTGTGTGTGTGTGTGTCTGTGTGTGTGTACATATTACACATAGAGGATTTGTATAGAATTATTTTTTTCACTTTGATTTCTGCCTGTGGAACAGATTGAAGATTTTACTCTATCGTGGTCTTCAAACTTCCACTCAGTTGATTCGCCTGCCAAGCACAGTGACCAGTGCGGCCGCTCCTGATGGTGGGAGCATATGGTACCGCTGGGAATAGTTTCGCTCTGAGTGCTGTGAAATCCCACGCCTTCCTACAGAATGTGTTTGGAGGAGCAAATGGTGAGTGTCTCTCTTCAGTGTAGCTCCTCTTCCCTGCCTGCTGAACACAGTCAGTTAAACAACACAATCAAGGGAACCCTGCAAACTTCTAGACACTGGTTGATGTCCAGTTTCAGGGCTAATGGCAGCAGTGAACTCTTTCTTCTGTCCAGGGCAGAGGGTTATCACCGACTCATCCTGGATTTCCCAGATCAATAATTCTAAACCAATCAGCTCTCACTTTTGTTTGTTTTACTCTCTTTCCTAGGTTTCCTCCTCAAAGTGAGCTCAAACCAGAGCTCTAGATTAAGTTGGGAGGCTGGACTTGCAGATGGAAATGTCAAGCTCTCATTAGCCTTGTAATCTCGGCTGCATTCATGTTGCGTCTCTTCCCTGAAGCAGAGACTCTGGACCCCTCACGTCCTCTCTGGTTCCTAGACAGTCTGTGTTGGACACATGTCATCCACGTCCGCTGCATTCGAAACCACATCTCAGAGAAAGTCTCTTTCTGCACATTTCAAACAAATTGCTGTCTTTCATTTTGTAAGGCATCTTCAGGAACTAATTTGGTTGCTTCTCCCTGGGTTTACACCTCCACTGCCTTGGAACACTTTGTATATTTAGTACAACACTCCCTTCCTACAGAATAAGCACCCTCTCGCTTCTGAATCTTGTGAAAGTAGAAAACAATATTTTGGACTTTAGCTGTAGTAACTTTTCTTGTTTATACTCACTCTTTATTAAATCTCCCAAAGCTGTGACCCTTACAATGTGCATTCCAATGTCGTTAGAGTCACCTGCCCTCTTCTTCCTCTCCCATGCTGCCATCACAGGCATGGACAGGGTTGGCTGCTGGGATGGGGCCCTTTGGAAGCTCGTCTGTGAGCTCCTGTGAGCCATGCTTAGGGCTTCACAAGCAGAGGGGAAAGCGAGCAGACGCTCCTCTTGTAGTGAAGAGGGCTGCGGAAACTTCGGTCCTCGGCATGCGTCCGTGAGAGGATGAGGATTTGCCTGATGGGAAGCTTCAAGTGCAGAGGCACTCGTACATCTACTTATCTTCAGTCTCAATGATGCTGTTTATGAGCGAGCTGCTTAAATGGGGGGAAGAAGCTCACGGAGAAGGAGAAATCGCAGGTTGGAGTGATTATGTTGAGCAGGAGAGGCCTGAACACAAGTCCAGTGGGAAAGGAAGAAGGGGATCAAATTAAGAATGATTAATGGCAGATCCCCAGTGGCTTCACTGCATCCGAAGGAGCGAACAAGCTGAGTAAGAAGCACTTGATGTAGAAAAAGAGCACGCGTGTGAGGGAAAATGTATCATTCTGCAAATGTTGACAGCTTCTAAGGAAGGGGAAGAAACACGGAGGAAAGAGAAGCTGCGTGGCTGGTGCCTGGGGCATCCTAGTTGGCATGGCACCTTCCCTGGCCTTCTGGAGAAACCCCCTCAGATGCTTTTCGATTGGGCCGATTCTACGGAACGACTGTTGCCTGACAATGGATTGGGATGCAGAGCGATAGGTACCAGCATTTAGGAAACTCGTTTAAGAGGTTACATTAGCTTCCTTTGTGTTGCTGTAATAAAATTACGTGACCAAAAGCGACTTCTAGGAGAAAGGGTTTCTTTTTGCTTCCAGATGGAGCTGCCTGGAATCCATCATGGTGGTCCTGGCCTGGCAACAGGCAGGGGAAGCATGGCAGCATGAGCGGAAGCTGGCTGCTCATAATTTCATGCCCATGCAGGAAACAAATAAAGAGAGCGGGAACAGAAGTCAGCTATAAAACCCAAAAGCCAGACCTCAGTGACATACTTCCTCTAGCAAGACTCCAGGTCCTAAAGGTCCCATAACCTTCTCAAACAGTGCCACCAATTGACAACTAAGTGTTCAAATTCATGAGCCTGTGGGGGACATTTTTTATTCAAGTCGAGAGAGAGAGAGAGAGAGAGAGAAAGAGAGAGAGAGAGAGAGAGAGAGAGAGATTCAAGCTGAGAATAAGAAAGTAGATTTTTAGTTGCAAAAAAATTAAAAACCCAGGGTCATCTGTGTGTTGCAGGGAGGAGGGGAAAATGTGTGTATGTCCATGTGGGTAGGCAGGGTTGTGCTGGTATACGTGGAGGCCAGAAATAGATCTCTAGTGTCTTCCTAGATTACTTTCCAAGAATCTTTCACTCGGACTTGGAGTTTGAGGACTTAGCTGCTGTAGTTACTCAGCTCGCCCCAGGGAACTCCTGTTTCTGTCTAGCAATTATTGGAATTCTAGGAAGGTTGCCATTCTTGGGCAGCACTTCAGTGGGGTCTCAGGAGCTGAATTCAGTCTTTATGCATCCACTCAATCGAACCATTTCCCCAGCCCCATGATCAGTTGTGTATGAGCCTTTTTACGCAGTCTCCTCACAGCAAAAATATACCACACAAACATTTTATACACTGCTTATTAAGTGGAAGATAATATTCCAAGGGTTTCGTGTATGTCATAGGCTGTCGTTTTTCCTCTTTCATTGACAATAGTGCAAGCAGAGACTGCCTATTTGTTTCCCAGCCACCCAGACCGAAATACTCACACAGAAACTATATTAATCCCAACACTGTTTGGTCAATAGTTTAGGTGTATCTCTAGCTAGCTCTTATATCTTAAATTAACCCATTTCTATTAATCTGTGTATCACCACAAGGCTGTGGCCTACCAGCAAGGTTCTAATGTTCATCCCTTTAGCAGCCACATGGCATCTCCCTGACTCTGCCTATTCTCTCTCTATCTCTGCTCCGATTTCTCACCTGACTTTATTCTGCTAAGCCATTGACCAAAACAGCTTTATTCATCAACCAATACAAGCAACACATATACAGAAGGACTTCCCACACAAGTCATTTTTCTTCTTTCACACACAAGAACACCACAAAAGTTATAATTCATCCACAGTAAAGGAGTTACTGGGTTACTTCTGTCTTTAGAATGCAAGCCTTGGAACAGTAACAATTACATACGATTTTTAACCACATTCATAATGCTTTGGTGTAGTGATCTCTCAAACATGTTGGCTGAATACAAAGACTAAAGCTTCATTACTGATATGATGCCAGGTCCTGGTA
Source organism: Microtus ochrogaster (assembly GCF_000317375.1). Taxonomy (NCBI): domain Eukaryota; kingdom Metazoa; phylum Chordata; class Mammalia; order Rodentia; family Cricetidae; genus Microtus; species Microtus ochrogaster. Next base: position 37,413,934 of record NC_022022.1, on the reverse strand, counting down.
AGTTTTTTTCTCCAAAATCAACATAAACACTATTAGATAACTAAGGTCCCATTCTCTCAATATGTACTTATGGAGCATCTCCGATATGCCAGGCCTTAGTCTGCTTTGTTCTTTTTGTGTTGAAGGAAAAATGCCTGGTGAGTGACTTGTGCCAGTCACCTCTTGTGCCCACTCAGGTTTGACTCTAACTTCTTCTGACAAGCCCCTGCCTCTTCCCAACGAGCCCCGCACCATGCAGAAACCAGTTTTGTTGCCATGTAAGGAGCTTAAGGCTACATTTTCCTCCTTTCCCACTAGCCTTGGATTGGCAAGACCCACTGGGGATAATGACTTGATGCTCGGGAGAGTGTAGAGGCTGCATGCAGTGTATCTCAGGGAGTAGGGGGCTCGAATTGCAGATGTTTCATTGTTTCCTCCTTTTTCATTCTGAAAACTTTCCAGAAGGAGAGATCTATTTGAATGGTTTTCAAAATCCATCTTAAGGTCAGCTCTAATACAGTTGGGACCTGGCAACGGTATGATTTCAGCATCATTGCACAGCTGCCAAACCATGCTAGATGCTCACCTTTCCCTCAGCCGCGGGACTCTGGCTGCCCACACAGCTGCCCTGCATCCTCCTGGGCCAACCCAGTCTCCCAGAAATGGGCAATGTGGTCAATGCCAAAGAGAAAATCTGTCCTATATATGAATAGAAGTAGGTAGCTAAAGGAGTCAGAATCTTGATTTTGGTAAATGTGGAGGTTGAGCACCCATTGAGTCCCATGCTCAGTACCATATGACCTTCCCTTTTTCTTCATTTCAGTAATCTGCTTAGTTCTTTAGCAACAGAGGTTTAGATTCGCATAGGCTCTGGAATGAATCAGATATTCAGTGAATGTATGCCCAGTGACTAACACATACAGCATAATAGAGAAATTGCGATTCAAGAAACCCTTGATCTAGTGTCTTTAATTTTATAATTAGCAAGATGATAAACCATGGAAAATCACCCCTCTTTGCATCAGTTTCATTTGTAAAGTAAGATTAAATAAGATAAATATTTATTGTCCTTACTGTTCATAAATTTTACAAGGGAAAGTTCCAAAGCTTAATTCCATAGTAAAAATAAAAACATCAAAACAGAATCCAAGGATAAGAGTTAGCTTCTGCCTCTGAATGCCCCTAACTAGCCATAAAAGTCCAATGTAACTAAACCAGTTTATAGGCTCCAAGAGCATGATAAAGGAAACCTGGGGCAGAACAGCACTAGCCATGGCCAATCTAGGATAGCCAAAATCCCAGTTAAGACAGCATTTAAAAGATAAATAAATGATAATTTTAAACCACTGTTTTGAGTATATGTTATGCAGTATTTGTATACCAATAGCTGACTGATACAGTATTTGTTTACAACAGAAAGAAGGAAGTGCAATTTGCTTAATGAAATTGAAGTCTGAAAGTTAACATTTTTAAATGTACTTACTAGTCTACATTTGATGAAACTTCATACTCATGTTATGGTAAAATTTTAGTAAATGAAAGAAAATAAGAATGACTCAAATTATCTTTCTAGCTCAAAATGGCAGTTTTGATGATGTTTGAAGCACTTTAGTTGATAAATGGTCAACCTTTGGGGCTGCCATTAGCTCTGAGTATTCTGGTTTTGATTTTTGATTTGTAGTGTTTTTATCAGAGAAGAACTTAGTCTGTGAAGGCCCAAATTTGATTACAGAAAAGGTCTGTACATCTTTAACAATATAGTTCATTTGTAAAAAAAAAAAACAAAAACCAGTCATTTTAGTAATAGCTTTAGTCATATTAGTAGGTTATAAAATCCAATGTCACAGGTCGCTAGTGAGGATAAAGGGCTATCTGTTCACAAACACTGGTAGATCTTTTAGAATAAAAGACCCTGGGAGAATCCAATCTCTTGTTGATTATCATAGGCACATAGTACATCTGTGAGTACAGCAGGCTTTATGACAGATGCCTTAGTCTTCGGAGCACTAGGCCTGAAAACTAGCTGGTAGGCATCAGTATGGCAGGAAAGAGGACACTGGGCTGCTTGGTTAGTAGGAGACCATCACAAGTTGGAACACTCTTCGCACCATCTGATATTCAGCACAAATGTAGCTCTACCTGGAAGAATGTGTCTCCCGGGACCTCTCAGACAACACCTCCATGTCTGCCTCTACACCTAGGCTCAAAGACAAGACACTTGCCATACTTCTCTTGTGTCCTCCATGCCCGCCAATCCACCTTCATACAGTGGCACTTTAATATTACGCAATGAATGGGAGAGCGTGTCACCCTGATATTAAGTGAGGATGTTGGATCAGCAGGGTGGACCAATTTCTGAGCATCACCCACCTGGACAAAGCAGAGAGTTAGATGAGAACTCAGGGATGATGAATCCACAGCCTACATCCTTGCATCCCACTGGAGTCAGGATGTTGTGGCAGTAAAAAAAAAAACAGCTCATGTAAGGAATATAGTATGGTGTCAGACTCCAAATAAATGTTCCTTGTCTTCTTTACATCTTATTCTGATGCCAAGGAGTCTCGCTCCTAGAGGGTCATCTTTCTTCTTCTGAATGTTGTTTTCTTAGAAGACACTAATACCATGTTGACCAAGAGAAATTGGAGAAGAAAGCAAGTATCCCAATAGAATGAGGGCTAATTTATGTATAGAAATCAATCAGATTGCTACACAGTCTTTGCTAACTATGCTTAGGAGTAGTTTAAATACCGTGGGCGTGCATCAAGTAGTGACGTTGTGTTTCTTTTATGTGAAAGGGATCGTGTGGCATTTCAAATGTATTTGTACATTTGCAGAATTATCAACCCAACGCTTTCAAAACTGAAAAAGGCATTCAGAACTGCTGGACATAAATATTCATGGTATTTGTCTTCAAGATAGGAAAGTAGGATAATCTTTCCTATCTTTCTATTTTACTGAAATTTCAAATTTCAGGAGATGAGTCAGGATCACCTGGATATATTGAAGCTTTCGCAATGACTTCCCTGTTTCCATATATGCTTCCATATCTGTTGCAGGAGGCAGACCACTGTTTGGCTTCAGCTCTGTCAGCTGTTCTCCACATTTATCACAGTATCTATATTTCTGTACTGTAGTCATTTCATATTGGTCTTGCCTGCTCCTAGAGTATAAACTTAATACACATGCCTTGTCTTACTCCTAGCTTCTCCCTGGCACCTGACTAGTTCATGGTCTGTTGTGAGTTCATAAATCTTTGCTAAATGAATAATATTCTCACTGCAGAATTAAGAATAATACCATGATCTCCAAGAAAATGGAGGAAAGAAAAAAATGCATGTATTTGTGTGTGTGTGTGTGTGTGTGCGTGTGTGTGTGTGTGTGAGTCTGTGTGTATGGCTACTGAGTCAGAGCTTGCAAATACTGTGTGACATGTTTTCATGTCTTACTTCAGTCTTGCACATGTACAAATTAGAAAATAAAATTTAAAATGTGGTGAGCTGTTTTTCCTCCCACATTGCCTTTTCTGAATAATGATGAACAGTTCTCAATGTGTATGTTGGTCTAACACAAAATCTGTAAATTTTCTGAATACAAGGAATATGTATGGAAATCACATCAGAACTAATTAAGTGTTCTTTCTTAGATGCAAAATATTTAGTTTCATGAGAAGAACAAATGATACAATTAGTGTTTCTTTTTTGCCCACTCTTTTCCTAAACAAATCAGCTAAGGAAATACAGGCAACACTCAAGTTCAGCACTTCCCCGGCAGGGTTCCCAGCTTCTTAAGTTAAACAAAGACAGACCAACCTTAAACCTTTGATAAATATGAGGCTTGTGGTAACTGCAGCATTCACTTCGGATTCCATTTCTCCAAGTTCCTGTCAGCCAGATGTCACTTGCAATGCAAACACTAGAAAAATACGAAATAATAATTTCATACATCATCTATGTGTGCATGAGCCGGTCAAACATTCAATACAGATTCAAACTGCTACTACACACAGCAAATATCATCCAAATAATATTTAAAATGATTGAAAGGCTTTTGATTTGGAAGTGTATTCTCTTAAGCTAAGTGGTCCCCAAGACCATCTAGAAAATTCAATTGTTTCATTTTTAAAATGTTTTCTGCCCAAAATTATATCAAACCCTAATGTCTCAATAGAAATACATGGGATTGGATTGCTGACTGGGCGCCTGATGTCAAAGAAAAAAAATCTAATTTCATGATGGCATTTCCTCATACTGTCTCACCAAAATACAAAATTGATAAAATTTTAATGGATAATTTTCAGAAACAGAAGGTTAAGGTTGGAAGATCTCAAAGGAAAGTTGGCATTGTGACGTAGAAGCAGCAAAGCAGAGGAAGGAGTGGGCTGTGAATTCACATATATGGTGCTGCAGAAACAGCTTTTGTAAAACCGTCCTCTCCTCCACCAGAACTTCAACTCCTGAAAGGGCCCCACGCTCAAATATGCACTCTGCGCGTGCGTCCACGTCTGAGTCTCTTCCCTAGTCTTTTCCGTTTTCTATGTCACAGAGAAAGGGATAGGACAATGGCTTGCTTCAACTATTAGATATGCATTAGTGTAGTGACTATTTCTATTTTTGACGTTAGCTACAATAGTGGGCATGTGAACACCTGGCTTCAATTAAGAGATAAGCAAACAGTATCAGATTCTACCCTGTCTTTCTGCATTACGGTCCAAGGTAGACTTTGTTTTTGCTTCCTGTGGGGTGGGAAGGCCCTGCCTATTTAGGGGGAAGAAGCTGAGTTCCCTTTGTTTTGGGGGAAGGGCTGCAGACAGCAGTTTCTGAGCAGGTAGCCCTTCCCCCAAGCCTTCAGCTAGTCTCCTGTGTCTCTGGGCCTCATGGCTCCCATCTGTAAGATGGAGATGGTAGTTCTAGATTTCCTTGTGGTGTCAGGAACCGATGAGGCCTCTGCTGTCCTGCTTGGTGCAAAGTAGGCCTGTGACATTATACTATGCTTTTGTTTGTTGTTTATTTTTTTGATAGTCTAATACTTGTGACCTTAGATGCTGCCTTTATTTGTTTATTTTTCTAAATAATCCTTCTGACATAAGCCGGCAGCCACGAGTAGCTCAGAAAAAAAAGGGCAGCTTCATTACTGGACACATTGACCAAGGGCATTGTGGTCATTAGTGAGGCTAGCCATTGAGGCACTGCAGACACTGAAAGGTTGTGGGGTGACCTGCAGTCATGAACCTAAATGAAGATGCTGGGAACACCAGACAGGAAGATGTGGACTGTAGGAATAGGTCCTCCTTAGAGACATGGAGGATAGTTTATCTTTTCTGTCTCTCATCGAAACCACCTCGACCTCCACTCCCTGACTCCTGCTTTCTCAAGTTCACTTGGAAATACACTCTTTTGTTTCTTTCGTCCTAATAAAGGGCTTTGTGTCTGGTGCCTGATTCATAACTATTTAGTATTAAAACTGAAATTAACTTTTTCTCTTGAGGCAACTTATTGAACTAAGTAAAAGTTTAAATAAAAGCTACCTCTAAATATGCATTAAGATGGAATGACGCTGTGGTCTATAACTCTAGACACTTCTGTAAAATGCTTAGAACCAGGGCTGGGGCAGAAAAGAGATTGCTTCACAAGTATGACAGCCTGGGTTTGAATTCCCAGCATTCATGTAAAAAGCCAGGCACAGCAACACACAACTGTAACCCCAGTACTGGGAAGGTCAGATTAGCAAATTCTTGGGGTTCCCTGGACAGACAAATGACCCGAACTGGTTAACTTCAGGTTCAGTGTCTTGAAAATATGGTAGTGAACAACTGAGAAAGATTCCTGATGTAACCTCTGGGTACCACATTTATATTCACTCAAGGACACGAGTACCCACTCCCACAGCGCGCGCGCGCACACACACACACACACACACACACACACACACACACACACAGAGGAATACTTACAACCAAATAGAAACAATCTGCAATTCACACTCTGCCACAAGTCACCATCAAACCCATCAGACCTTTCTTAATTTTGTCAAGTCTTTTTTTCTTTCCTCAAAGATAAATTGAGAATAATGATTCCTCTTCGGGATTATAAGCAAAATTCCAGATTAAACTAAGATGCCTAGTTAGATAAGCCTTTCTGAAATATTGAGTGGAATAAACTTAAACTGAAAATATTTTTATATGAAATTCACATTTAACTGGATATATATTATATATACATATATGGGTATATGTATATATATTATGTATATATACATATATATATATATATATGATTTGCAAAATAAGGCAATGCTAAGCCTGGTAGATGAAGACAATCCTTTCATTGTTTTCACGTCCCCTTCCTCCCTGCCTGCTTTGACATTGGTGGAATGCTTGGCATACAGCACCAACACAATGGACATGTTTTCCCACCCAACGCCACATCTCAAAATATGTTATGATTTCTGCCTAAAAAACAAGGGGCTAGCCTCGGCTGCAGTGACATTTGTCCTTAGGCATGGCTTCTCTCCCATTCCCTGCTCTTGTGTGCAGTGTGCAACAGAGGCCTGCGTGACCTAGTTAAAAGGACAAAGCAGAAGGGACGGGGAGGATTCCTCAGTCTGCCCTCAATCTAGAGCAAGTTAGTCCTTGAAAGACTGAGCTTACTGCGAGGCATTTGGACTAAGGCATAATCACTCCCCTTACTACATAAAGTGACCCACTTTAGAGAGTCCTTAAATCATGAGCTCTCTAAATTTTTAAGAAAAAAAGGCGAGAAAAAAAAGAATAAGGGATCTGTGTTAGGAAATCGTAGAGGTAAGATAACCTGCTAGGAGAAGTCTGCTCCCTGGAGTGAGTGATAGCCTTGCTTCCCCAGACACTCTCACCCTGCAAGTCATCTCTTCTGGATACTGTTATTCTTCTGGCAAAAGAAAAAATAAAAGGCTTTTGATTCTTACTATTGCCAAATGCCCTCTTGGGGTGGTGGCAAGGCATGAACTTACGTGTCCACAAAAGATATCGGCAAGGGTCTTAAGGACATGTTGTTTCCCTCACAAGCTCTGTGTTCCTCTCTGAGAAGCCAGAGATAGTGCGTAGGATATGATTCAATGGAAAGTCCTTGTAGGAGAGAGCGGCTCTTTGAATGCGGGCTATCTGGGGATCAGCACATTTGGAGTCTGGCTGACCGTGTTTCCAGAATTACAGCTGCCTTCCTTGGACCACAAGCAGCAGACAGCACCCGGCTCCTGTCAAACAGAAACTATCTCCTGCCCTAGTTCTGGGAAGAAAAAGCCTACATGTATGGAAAATAGTTAAGACTTGAGCCCCCAAAAACGTCTAGATTGTATGGTGGACATTTTTAAGGGGCATACAGGCTTATCTGATAGCAGAAAACAGATACTGTCCACTTGGGCAGGCTCCAAAGTTCATGTGAACAGCTGGCCAGTATTCGGCACTGTTGTCGCTTTCTGGGTGGTCCACTAGGAAATTCCCCGTGGATCACAGCACAGTCCCTTGGGCTACTGGTCACACCAATAGGAACAGCATCTGGGAGAGTGAACAAGGCATGCAGGCTTTCATGGTTCAGTCTTAGGTGGAAAACCGAATAAAAGACAGATTTCCCAGAGAAACCTGCTTTCCAAAAGCAAAAGCAAAACCAATGACCAAACCAAATGGGCAAAACCATAAAAGCAGAGAATGGGTGGATTGTGCTGACAGGCAGCTCTCCATGTGCATGTCACTAACTGCTGCTTCCCTGCCCTCTTGGCATGGAAGTCGAGCCTCTTTAAATACGTGTTCGTTTGCCGGTATTAAATCATACTAAAGTGTGGTGCTAGGAAGTGCCCAATATCTTTTCTTACAAAGGTGAAAGGAATATTACTGTGTTGGAATTCAACATCTGTACATACCACTCTTTGACACTTTACTTGACCTCTCTGTGTCTGTGTTTTACCATCTGTAAAAGATGGCTCATGTAACACCCTCTATGATTTGTTGAGAAGCCTCAAATGAATTCATGTATTTTTGAGAGCTATATGCACACATACACACTGTGTGTGTGTATAAGTGTGTGTGCATATAGCTCTCAAAAAACACATATATGATTACACACACACACACACACACACACACACATATATATTGATGTGGGCTAGTTTTTAAGTGGATTTAGCCCATCACGTGGGGCGCCACTCTGTTGAATTAAGAGTGGCAGAGCTGCGTCCCCAGCACCCGGCCGCCTGCATGGCTAGCTTAGCTTATGACCCGAAATAATTACACGGAAACTGTATTCTTTTAA
>NC_022022.1:37392557-37405058 GCF_000317375.1 Microtus ochrogaster | reverse complement strand
CACACACACACACACACACACACACACACACACACACACACACACACACACACAGACAGAGAGACAGAGACAGAGACAGATTACAAAGAAATGTTGTTGGTGTGTGATATTAATGAGGTAGAAGAGACAACTTCCATAATGATTTTGAGGTGATCTGAGACCCCAGGAAAACATAAAATAGACACAGCAGTGTTGTTCAGGTCCAACAATCAACCAAGAGACAGATGGTGTGAGTCAAAATGTTTTCATGGAGTTCACAAAGAGCACAGTAATCTTGGTGTAATATAGCAGACAGCTATGTGAAGCAAAATGCAACAGTTTGGGAAAAGATTAATTTTTGCATTTTACCCCAAAGTCAATTGCAGGTGAATATTTAAGAGTCAAATACACAGAAAATTAAAGAGCATAGTGTAACCAGGAAAAAATTGAGAATTTATCAAGCATTTGGGGCAAGTTTACTTTTCTAAGCCTATACTCAGTAGGAGGATATTAATATATAATGGCATTGAACAAATATGTTTGAGTATTCACATTTTCATTTTGATGCCTTTGAGCTAAATCAGGAAATTGATTTCCAGTCACATAGATATTACCTTCAATAGACACTCTTTGTTTCTCTGGGTCTTTCACTTAGGTGCTGCGAAATTTGTAATGCTCATTGTGAAAAGAAAATTTGGAGACTTTTGTTCAAAGAACAGGAAAAATTATCATTAAATGTGCTCACTCCCATTCTCTTTGGCAACTCTAGTATATGGACATGATGTTTTTAACTTTCTATTTGATGCCATTGTTAACAAATAAAGGGAAACTAGCCATTTCAACCACTAGCATGTATTCTCCTACTCATCTTTATACTCTGTGACGCTAGTTCTGAATGTTCCTAGTAGAGCTTCTACATTGTATGTGCAACTTCTGAAGCTGTGCAGTTGTGACTCTAACATTCATGTGTATTTCATTAGGACAACAGTTGGTACAAACCCAACTGTCCTTATTTTCTAGCACTTTCTATTAACACTCTGCTTTGAGATTTCCAATATGTCAGGATTCAGAGGAACAGGAACTATGTATGGGCTGCCATATTTATCCATAATTACCAGAATTAATGATTGCATAACACACAGAAATGTAAAAAGAGATGACAGAGTTCCTTGATTATTTACTCTTGTTGGAATTCCATGTTTTTTCCTGTGGTCTGCATAAATTCAACATAGAATTATTACTATTTATTATATTTATGTGTGTGTTTTTGTTCATTTGTTCGTGTATGTGTATATGTGAGTGTGGGTGTCTGAGGAAGCCAAAAGAAGTCATATTCTCTGAAACTGAAGTTACAGATAGTTGTGAGCCTGACTTAGGAACTTAACTTGGCTCCTCTGCAAAGCAGAGTGTACCTTTAACCATGGAACCATCTCTACAGCCCCAAAGCCATTCTTGCTAGAGTAGAAAGTACAGCATCACAGTAATACTGGTGTCCCATTCCCCTCAAACTTCCCTCCACAAATAACTCAATCCTACATACAGCACCTTTGCCTTGCTTTTCCTGAAACTTCCTTTACTTCCACACATCTGGTTCCTTATACAGTCATGCATATTGGGCATCATGCATGTTGCATGCAAAGTGTCAAGCCCGCAAAAATGGACATGAGCTATCTTGTCCTACACAACTCTCCTCTGCGCATGCACAAGTGGTTTTTACCCTTTAGAACTCACTGAAAAGCACAAAGTAATTATCATATTATTTAGAATTTCAAGATGGCAACATCAAGGTGGGTAATAGGTATGAGGCCCTCTGCAGCTCTGTGACAGGCCACACTGGGAGTAACCAATGACCCTAGCTCAAGTTCTGTTGCAGCTGTTTTGGCTGCAAATCAGTGAGCTCCCCTTAGAACATCATCAGTACTTAAGAGTTAAACCCTGTTCTATGATTTATACAAGGCTAGGAAGACTGTCTTTTATAACATTTTATATCCTTTCTTCATCTTCAATGGATTAGCCAGTATTGTGCCTACAAGGCAAGTAACTTTGGGATAAAGGTGTTAGTTGCACCCTTATGTACCTAGGCTTATGACCTGACTTAAGGAATCCCTTAAACTAGATCTTAATATTGTTAGTCCACTCCCAGTTCACAAAACCCTTTTTAATCAATTAACAAAGAAACAAGGTGCCCTGGTTAGTATTTATTATTTTATTATGGAAAAATTTTACATCTACAGTCATTGCTTTTCTAATATGCATAAAACTTCTGTACATGACTGCAAACCATACAATCTCAGTCCAAGGAAGTAGAAGATGCTCTATCTCCTCTTTATATATCTGCCACAAAGATGCTTTCCGATGTGTGAAGCCACGGATTCTGAACACTGCATATTTTGTGTGTACAGGATCCAAGTCTTATATATGTGAATACTTAGCCCTTACCAGCAAAACAAAGAGATTCACAAACAGTGATTTGGGAACATGTAACCCAGGCTTGCTCACCCTGATAACAGCAAAGAGATAGAGAAAAGAGACAAAAAAAAAAAAAAAAAAAAAAAAAGGCTTGCCCCGTTGCTGACTCTACTTCTCTATGCTCCAAACCCTGTGATGACCAGGTAGGATGGTATGACGAAAGACTGGGAGCATATGCTGGTTATGAGTCCAGCGGATCTGCAGCTTATATCCCAGGACCCAGCATCTACGCAGCCAGAAAGGAAATGCTTGCAAACTCAAAAGGCTTTCCTAGAGCGAGGAGATGAATCTGCTCTGCAGAGCTGACTGTGATGTGTATATGCTCAAGACTGAACACATTTCAAGGACAGACTGGAAGGCATTTAGGCCAAATATTGATGAATTCAGTTGAATTTAAAGGCACCAGAGTCTGGTTCCCTAGATACAGGATGAGGGATAAAATAGTGTGGTCATTTTCCTTGTCAGAGGCAATGCCCCTCATGGGAGAAAGAAAAGTCAGGGAATACAACCCATGTCCTTAGTCCCAAGGAATGAGAGGGGAGGTGATCTTGGGTCACTCGGCGTAAAGGTAAAAATCTACTCAGTGGAGCTAATGGTGAGAGGAAATACGGAAAAAGAAAGAGGAGCAAAGACGAATGGGAGACAAAGCAAGCTGGTGACTTTGGGGAAAGCCTTTCTAGTGCACAAGGCCCTGTATATGCTAGTGAAATTACTTGAAGTCAATTGAACATTAGAGAAATTAGAAAGAAAACAAGCGGTGATTTAATTTGGACCGGTGCAATTTTTCTCTCTGGCTCTGGGTGATAAAAATGCCATAATTTACCCTGTGATGAGAAGCTCAAACGACAAACACTTAGTTGAAATAGGTTGACACCTTTCCTAAGGGTAGTCATTTTAGGATGGGATTGAAGGCAAGGAAGGAAAGATGGAAAATGAAGCAGAGAAAGATTGATATCTCACTCATCTATTTCCAATCAAAACCAGCTCGAGCTGCTCGGAGGGCAGCTCCGGCGATATGGTTGCCAAACAAACCATGGAGCAGTTGACTTGCTGTGATCCACAGAGAACAGACCAGCTCCAAAGGCGATCAGACAAAGGCGAGAACAATGTCCTCAGCAGAGCTTCTCCAAGGGGCTATGGTTTCCGTGTTCATCAAGAAGCCTCAAAGTCCTAGAAATTTGGAGGTAGTCAGAATTGATTTAATTCTTTTTTTTTTTTTTTTTACCATAAATCTCATTTCTGAAAATGATTAACAGAGGCAGAGACATCAATGGTAAAGTCTGGATCAGGGGAAATGCTGTCAGCGTATCATCTAGATAGATTAGAAAATGAACACTCCGGTTTCTCTGAAGGAGACTAATGACATTAAGTCAAGATGAAATAGAAAGGAACGTTGCAAAGGCTCAACAATCATAAACCATGCGCTCACCCTGACAGAAGTCCCTAGGCAACTTTCTGAACTGGAAGGCAACCAGGAGCTGGTAGGAGAGCATTTTCTTAGACCTCAGGGGCAGTCCCAGGCTTGTGTATGGGATTTGTCCTTTAATTTGGGAAGGCTTTGCCAAGGTTCTGACATCTGTATGACAGTATGATCCTTCTGCCTGAAGCTCATGGTGCAACCAATTACACACCCCAAACCCTACAAAACATGGGCCGGCTCACTGAAACAATAAATAAACACTGGAGATTCTTCCACACTGTGCAGCCCTCTGATTGTCCAAGTGTCACAACTCCAGTTCCCTGCAGAAATAAGACAGAGCTGTGGTCCTGAAATCAGTGGTGGCTAAAACCAATGTCCTTTGTTTAAATTCAGATCAAATGGTGAAGTAAGTATATAAATTCCTGCCAAATAAAGCTAAAGCAGGCCTTCTGCTCTGCTTAGGAGTAGGAACAATCTGTACATCTGCTTCACATGTGGCCCATCAGTTGATCACTTAAACCATGTCTCCATTGGAAATGTACATGTGTGTGCATGTGCAGGCATATGTACATGCATCCATACACACACACACACACACACACACACACACACACACTACACACACACACCAGAAAGAGAGAAAGAAAAAGAGAGAGAGAGCTATGTTATAAAAAATACCAGGAAGAATTATGTCAAACCTAAGTACAAGTTTTCTGTATTTGGCCTGTGATATCGTTTAGTAGAAGCTATTCTGTTCTGACACAGCCTGTATACTTCAAGGATGCAGAAAGGCCCAGGTGGAAACTATTTCTATCATCCTATGACCAGGCATGGTGGTACATACCTGTAATTCTGCACTCAGGAAACTGAGGCAGACAGGTTGCTGCCTGGGGTCTCACGTAAATACCTTTAGAAAGCTAACCAGAGAAAGGACACCCTGTACTAACAGCAAGTGGTTCTTATGCAAGGAGCCTTGGAGTCCTTATCTCCCGGGGTTAGGGCGCTGGCCTTGTGCCTATATTCGGAATGCTCTCCAGTCCCCCTAACTGCACATCACAGATTTTTTTTTCTTTTATGAAAAACAGGCCTACAAAACTATAATTCAAGGCAAATCTATCCTGTTTAAGAGTTGGGGTGGGCTATATGAAAATTAATTCCCTAACCCTCCCTCCATCCTCTATGGCTACATGATAAGGAGATAAACATAGACTTTCTCTATCTCATATTCTCAGAATTGCAACATTCAATAGCTAGATGGATAGTTAGGAGGGTCGCTAGATACTTGCTGTTTAATTCTTCCGTGTCTGACTTAAAATTTTGAGGTCATTGTCTTTCTTCTGACACCTCTTACTACATCAACACCCCATTATAGCATCACCTACTCATGAAGCAACTGCACTTTTACATTTCGCAGGATAATGACTCTTTTGTATTTCAGTTTTTATCATAATATAAATCTTGAATTGCAATTTGCATATCCTTTGTTTAGAAAAAGAGAACCCCTATTTAAGATTTTTGTCATTTTAATACATAGGTTTTAAAGTGGCTTTTTTTTAAAAAAGAAAAGAAAAGAAAGAAATGCACAAAATATTCCAATTTATTCTTCAACTGAATCTGATTCCACCTCTGCTGCTGCGTCAATAAATTAGCAAGTGTCCTGAACAATACATCTCTAACAGCAGTGGCCCAAATGCTCAGTCCCCTATGCCAGTAGGCTGTCTGCTGTTAGAAGTCTAGCTGCAAATCCATAAAGACAATTTGGACAAGGCTATCAGAGTGATAAATATATGCATACACATGTAATCCATATGTGTGTAGTGTTATTTAATTAGTTATTTCATATGAGAAATACACAGCCTCCTCCTCAGTTCTTTGACTTTCCTCCTGCTCATTTGTCTCTTCTTTGTGTTAGAACTATCTTCAGGAAGCAATCTGGGAAACTGGTCACCATGGCAGACCTGCAGGAATCATGAGAACACTGATAAGAGACACAGCACGGTGCAGCAGCATCTGGTCTACCTCCAGGTAGCTGAAGGGAACAAAGGAGCAAGGCATAGCATTCGCCATGCATTCCACCCAGCACACAGGGGCTTACAAACTGCTGCTAATAAGGGAGTGACTGAAAGCACAGAAGAGACCTCAGGACTTGTGTCTCTAATCTTCTCTCAGGGGTCAGGATGACTTTCCCAGATTCCTGTGTCACCCTGTAAAGAAAGAACAACTTCTTTCCCTTTAAACTCCTTGATTTTTCAGTTGTGGCTCCAGTAACATAAAGCAGACCAACAAAAGAAGACTCACAAGTCTATTTAATACTAGTCAGTAGGTGAAGCGCAAGCAGGAGGTCTGCATCCAGATCCCTGACATCCATGTAAAGGTTGACTATGATGGTATATACCCATAACTCCAGTGCTGGGTTGGAGACAGGCAAAGACGGGCATTTCCATGGCTTACTGGCCAACCAGCCAGCCTAGATGAATGAATAAGCTCCAGGGTCAGTGAGAGACCCTGTCTCAAAATATTAGGTGGATAGCAAAGAGGAAGATATCAGGGACTGACAAGTGCTAGCTTCCACAGAGGCATGCATAAGTAAGGACATGCACACATACACATGTATACACTACACACATAGACATGAACAGACATACACACACAATACAAACAAAAGAATATGAATACATTCCCATCCTCTGTTAGCTAGCTCTTTCTATTTCAGCAAATTACTGGATGTATTGAAGTCTTAACCTCCTCCTTTATCAAATGAGGGGTAGTAATACTGCACTTCTGTTAAGATGGCACCTGACAGGGCCCAAGAAACACTTGTTTAGTCTACCTTATTTTGCTACACACGTCCACCTCCATTCCTACCACCTCACCTCCACCCACATTATTTCAAATAATTTCTCTCCTTCTTGTTTCTGGAGAAATTGGAACATCCATGTTTGTCTTCAAAGAAAGACAGGATGAGGTAAAAACGAGCCTATGGGAAGAGGACCAAAATAGCCAGAAAGTTCAGTCTAGCACAAGAAGGTAAGTGCCTCCCTTTCAGGCCTCCGGCCTCCACTTGACCCTCCCTTTGGACCAGGACATGCTCCCTGGACACCCCAAGAAGTCCACATTTGGCCAACCTGCCTGACAGTGACACTGCAGGGAGCTTTGCAACCCCCCCCATAAACATAGGCAATTAAGCCCCTGAAAGCTTGTAGGCTTATTGCCCAGTAAACTCGCAATGAATAGCAACCTTAATAAATGTTATAAATCTCACCTCAGAGCCAACAGGAAATTCAAACTTCTGCATGTGTGGGAGCCAAAGTGCTGCTGAAACAAAAGGGAGGTTGGAGGACAAGGAGGACATTGTGCTCGGCCCTCTGTCCCCAGGCAGCTCCAGAGAGCCCCAGGCCTGGGAAAGGCCCTTAATTGTATTTTGTGAAGCAGTTCCCTGGCCATCCTACTCTGCCTTCCTTTACCTGACTTAACTCTTTCTCATCCCTGTGGTCCAAGGGGCAAGTCACGCACAAACATCTCCAACGTATTGAAATAAATGATGGAAAGATTTGATGGGGATACATGATAGAGAGCAAGTGACTTTTTTAGGTCAATGTTTAAGTCAGAAGCAATTTTGGAAACTTAATTAAATTCTAAAACTGAAACGTAAACTCAGCACTATTTTTTTTTTAAAGGAAGTATCAAAGAAGAGAAATCAGTGGCTATTTTGATCCACGCCCTCACAAAAGGGTGTTAGTTTTAATAAACAGTCACAATTTAGGGTTGTTATGAACCATAAGGCACCCTCCTGGCCGTGTTTCCAATTTCCTCCTTTGCCTTTACTGCCATTATATTAAGGTCTGTGCAGAGGCAAAATGTTTATTAAAAAAGGTGAGGAGAGCAATATTCCAGATTAGATTATTGCACCTGTCCTAACTGCTCAGCAGCCAATCAGAGTGATGCGTGGAGGGTGAGGACCGTCAGCATGCCTACCTCCCTGGCTGTGGCAGGGGAGGCGTAGCCTGTGCTTTCAAAGTTGAATGCAGATTAGCTGATTTTAATTACTGACTTCTGAATATGGAATACATTTTCCAGTCACAGGGAAGGGTGAATAAATGCACCCGGAGCCTCCTCCATGATGGAGATAATTACACTGGGACTGAAAAACATCTTGGGAAGCAAAGAGCAATGAGGGTGGAACGATTTAGCCAGGTCTTCCAAGTTGTCCTTTATGTCGGATGTGTCTGATGTGGCTTCAAACAGGAATACAAATTGCTCTCTCTCTCTTCTCTCTCTCTCTCTCTCTCTCTCTCTCTCTCTCTCTCTCTCTCTCTCTCTCTCTCTCTCTCTCTCTCTCTCTCTCTCTCTCTCTCCTCTCTCTCATGGTCCAGTTTGGGTGTAGAACTTCTTCTTGAATGAAATGGAGGGGAAGGTTCAGCATGCTGGAAATCCCTGAACACAGTCCTCACACAGAAAAATCCCATTAAAACAGCACATGCCTTTGATTCTCTGGAGAGTTTCTTTAAGACAATAGGCTTTCTTAAAGGGAATCCTCGGGGACTTCCAAACCCTTTAATTGTTCTGAATTTCTCTAATTGTAGGAGCTGTTGAAAAGTATCTTTATATATTGAGCGAATTGTCTGTGTTCCCCAGTGTCAACCATGCTCCTCTAACGCCTTCCCTTTTATATTGTCAGGTACACAATGTTTTTATTCCAAATCACTGTGGTGAATAGGACTTTACGGAAAACCTTATTAGTGTTTAGGACGTGCCCTAGGACTCTGGCATTGCCCAGTCTGAGCAATAATAAAGCACACCATGGAAGCTTGCTTTAAAATCACTCGCACAAGTACCCATCTTGTCTGCTCCCCTAGTCAGCCTTCCGCTGGCAAAATTTCTGTAGTTCGGCGGACACTGTCAGAAATCAGATTCATATCTCACATCACAAGGGCCAGTTGCACATGCATTGTACATTTTCTGTGGCCTCCAAACATTAAAAGTTGCAGATGAAATTAATTTTAGCAGTATGTTATCTGACTGTATTCTAAAAAAGAGTGTTATTTTAATATATAACTGATTACAAATTCTACTGAGGTAGGTTCTTTTTTAAATAAGAGACTTAAAGGTTGGTTTTGTGTTTTGTATAAACAGCCTTCTCATTTGAGGCGGGTGCCACTTCTCGGGCTGAGTGTGATTATAGTATAGCAGCAGCACAGCTCTGCACATACTCAGGCCTTCTTAATTCTTTCAGAAGTTGAGCTGACTTCATTCTTGGTTTTATTAGCTTTGGCATCTATCAACGCTACCACTTTCCTATCAGCTCCATGTGCTTCAAAACTCCACACACCCTGGAAGGTCTGAGGAAAGCCAGGGACCTATCATGTAACAACAGGCCCTTGCAGGCTCCAGTGAGGTAAACCTGATATAGCTCAGTGTTTACTCTGAGAACAGAAAGTCCTCTTCATTTAAGATGCCTGCTTTCTTCATGTGGGTCCACGAAAGTATCGATCAGCACATGCAAGGAGTCAGCGCTCTTGCCAGGGAAAGCAAAAAGCAAAGCATACTGTCATATTCTGTGACGGTGTTTTCTCGAGGCCTGGGACTAGTTCCTCTGGCCTCTGGCCCCTCCCTACAGACTTTCACCGACCCACGGCTTTGCGGAGTTTGTCTTTGGGCTGGTGTTCCTCTCTGGGCCTCCTGCTATGTGTTCAACCTGACAGACCCGTCACTGCAAACAGCTCAGCCCTCACCATGAGGTAATCAAGAATGCTGCGGGTAGCTTTTAAGTACAAACTTTAAGATATATATTAAATTCTCAGAACATATGCTTTCTACACTCTCTTCCCACGCACCCCAATCGCAAAATAATGGAAGCATCTCTATAATTGCTTCCCTAGAAGAAAAAAATATGGTCCATGAATGTGATGTTTAACCTCCATCAGTACAAAAAAAAAAGTCGTTGTACAGCATCAAATTGCCTATAAGGTCAGCTATGGAAGCAGCCTTACAAAGTAGGGACCATCTCAGTAGTAAACAGACAGCTCTTTCCCAATTTCTACTCTCAGAAAACATTTCCAAAAATGTGTTCTAGAATGTTCACCCCTTCTGACCTATGACTGAACTCCCTTTAAACTCTGCCCTGCTACTTGAGAAGCCTGTGTTTCTAAAGACTGTCTTTTGATTCCATATTGTCTGAAACACAGCAAAGGCCTCAGACGATGAACTGTTTGGTAGGGAAGTTAACGCAAAGAAAGGGCCAAGAGTAATAATGAATGCCAAGGTCACAATTTTTATAAGGAAAGCTAATCGTGGGTTACATACTGACTTCATTTCTTTCAGCTTTGTCCAATTTTATTTTCTTTACTATTGTTATATAATTGCTGATATTTATTAATTTATTAAATATTAGACTTATGTGTATTACTGAAAAGGTATAAATTAAAAAATTTGAGTTTTAGCGTTTTCTTTCCCCAAGCATGAGTTAAACCATTGGTGCAGGAGACACTGAAATTGAACCGTCTTTCACTGGCTATTGAATGGCTAGGAGGTCAAGTATAATTAGTCCCTCCCCAACTACAAGGAAACATTTAGCCCCCAAACAACTGTGGGTCTTGGCTTTTGTTGTTGAGCTCAACTTCAGGGAAGAAGGAATTTTGTCTATGTCCTCCTTCTCTACCTCAGTAGTCAGTCAGCTCCCGATACACTTTCTCAGTGAATAGATTCTGAATGAAAGAATGGGCAAGCAGAAAAGGTAAGGATGACTCCTGGGAAGAAGAGCTCTTCATAGAAGCAAAGCTCCTAGATTTATATACACATTCTCTTCCAGTAAGAGGCTAGGAGGGGCTTATTTGAACAACCCACAGGATCCTTTTCTATCTTGTGACGTCAGCACTCGGAGGAAGCCTTCTCTCACCTCACTAACCATCGGAACTAATAATAGGCAACCAGAGAGGGAATTGTGTCTCCAAAAGTCACACATTCTCCTTGTGACTAATGACCTCACCAGAATCTGTTTTGCAAGAGTGTGTGCCCCTCCTGTTGTTTTCTTACCTGGAGTCATCTGTCTGAAGGAAGAGGGTAGCCACCACCAGCCAAGAACAAAAGGCGCTACCTCCAAAGGGGCTGAGGCCCTGCGGAGCTGTGACAAGTGATTAAACACAGAGCAGGACCATGCCTCAAGAATGCTTGCTCTCAGCTGCTCCCCTTGACCCCGGGGAGACCCGGGTTGCCATCAATTCCACACCAAGTAAGGCTGTGTTTTTCAATTGAGTGGCAGTCAGGGGGACAGAGACAAACACCTTGGTATGTCAACCTTGAAGTCCCACCTGGAGGGTGTGCGCCTTTCACAGTTTAATAGTGGACAGAATGTCATGGTGAGGACCTGGGTCAGGTGGTGAATGAGGCAGCCATGGATCCCGAAAGAACAGATGTCATGATGACAGCTGTAATATCTAAGACTTATTTTTCTTCTTCACCAGCAGAACAAGCAAATAACAGGCAGCAGATCTGGCCCTATGGAGCGAGCACTGCCTTTTTTTTTTCTAATGTTTTTTTATCAGTGTGTGGACGTGGGCTGTGCAGTATTAATTACACCGCATGGGCTGCATCCAAACAGCCTGATGTTTGATTCAGAGAGAGAGTAGCATGTGTGCCCCAAGTAGGCCTTTAACCACTAATTAAAACAAACTACCTGCTTGGTGCTCTGGTCTCCAAATTGTTCTTAGTTCTCAGAAGAATCTGGCTTCTATCAAAAACAATTTGGGGGGATTATATTCCCATCCATTATCCCTGCCTTTACCACCCGCCTAACCCTCCCATGTTCCCCTCTCCTCTTGCTCTCTTTTAAATGCGTGGCCTCTTTTTCCTTTGTTGTTGTTACCTGTGAATGTGTCGGTGGGTATGTTTCTAAACCCATAGAAATAACCTGCCCAATCTGTATAATGTTACCTTGTGTGACGTCAGAGCTAACTACTTGCTATTGACATCCAATTGGGGTTCTCTTCCCTGGCTTTTAAAAGCCTGACAGCAAATTGGTTTACAATTAATTACAAAGTAGTCCTCTATCAATAGCTTAGAGTCCAGAATATCATGATTATGAATATGCCACAGAAGTTTTAAATGGTCCAATATATGGGCTAGTCTGTGAGACTACAGATTTCACTTATTTATAAATGGAAGAAAGTGCCCAACCTAACAAGGGACATAGTAGGCGCTAAATAAATACTAAATAAATGAGCTGCGCATGCTTCAGGGCTGCTTTGGAGCCTCATTTAATATCACGTTTTTAATGCTTTACTGACTTGCCCCCCACATGCACTTTTTTCTAAGCTTACATACCTTTCTGCCTTTCTCTATTTTCACCTTGCTAATTAATCCTGTCCTACATAATATGATACACTGGGGTTTTTTATTTGTTTGTACTTAAAATATATGAGAAGCAATAAAAGTAAATTAAATACCACAAGTTAAAAGAATTCTTAAGAAAAAAAAAAAACCACAACAAAATGCCAGCATCCTTTAGACTAGACTTTCACATGCCTTTCCCATCTCAACCTTGGGGGAAACAGGGTGAGCATCCCCTAATGAGCCTGTCTGTGTTCCTAACCTGATGACTTTGCTCCACCGATGGGATCCCACAACAGTCTGACCAG
>NC_022022.1:37365822-37392457 GCF_000317375.1 Microtus ochrogaster | reverse complement strand
TCCCCTAATGAGCCTGTCTGTGTTCCTAACCTGATGACTTTGCTCCACCGATGGGATCCCACAACAGTCTGACCAGCCACAGCTTTTATTATGGAGATCTGAGTTCAGTTGAGAGACCTTCCCTCTAAATAAGGTAGGTAGCAATTAAAAGTCTCCGGAAATCAATCTCCAACCTTCACATGAGCTCATACACACGCAGCCTCACACAGACACACGAATACACACACACATGCATAGCATCCATGCATGCATATCTCCCCCTCCTTTCTCTTTCTCCCAACACACACACATATACACAGACACACAGGCACACACACAAATGTAAATTAAACTTCTACTAGAGGCATCATGCACACATAGGAAGCACAAAACGCATTCTTAGAAAACTTGCAAATGAGCACAAGAAGAAAACTGGCAACATAAAAGCCATAACTCATTCACACAGTCCAAATGCATGATGTAGGCCCCAACGGTGGGGTCACAAGGAGGGCACGAATGAGATGCAGTGGGGCTGTGAAGACAGCGTCCTAGAATACGGGAGAAGCACCAGGAAGTTAAAACTAGAACTGCAGTAAAATAGAACTGTGAAGCAGCTCCAAGAACTAGGAAGGGAAGGAAGAGAAAGGGGGAAAGACGAGAAAGAGGAACCGGAGAAGAGTTTTATATTCATAACCAGTCTATTCAAAACCAAGTAGAGGAAGGAACTTTAGGAAGGCAAGTTTGAGTGCATGGAATTGACAGAGTTGAAACTTTCAAATAACGTTGGGCAAAAAAAAAAAAAATCCCTGAACTCCTGGGAACCTCTTGACAAGAGCCCCTCCCGCCTACCTGTGGGTGGCCTGAGCTAATCATATGAGCGATTAGAACAAAATGTAGCAGGTCACAGCCTGGGTGAGTCCTAGAAACATAACTAAACATGCAGAGTTAAGAAGAGGAAAGCAGAAGGCAAGGCAAGGAATCCTCTTTGGGATGAAACCCAATTTTAAGCCCCCAGAGCACAGCAAAGCCCGCTATTCATTAAGGGAGGTCCCGCCAGCTATTTTATCAGGAAGCTTACACTCACATTAATGAATGAAAGATAGAATTTTAATGTGCACCTCTGAGAGAAATAAGACCCCCCAAAAGTTCATTCCTTGGATCCCTCTGGGTTTTCCCCTCCTTTCCCCCTTTTCTGGTGAATAGTAATGAGGGCTGATGGTTTGTGGAGACAGAACCTCTGAACCAGAGAGCTCCCTGCTTCTGTGACCCGTGCTTTCTCGCAAGCTTCTGTCTAGGACTCTACGTGTGGGTTCTCTGCAAGAAGAGCTGTGGGAAGGACAGTCAGGAGAGCCTATCTCAGTCACCACACCTTGAGAGCAAGCTTGCACACATGCCCCAACCTTGCCAGTGAGCTCCCAGAGTGAAAGTCTAAACTCTTAACCTTCCCGGATCTCCGTCTCTCCAAAGGGAAGGATAAACTCCTACCAGACTTAAGAGAATGGCTTCAACGGTAAACCAGAGGTCAGGATGTCCATCTTAGTTGCCCCCAAATATCCCCAAACTTGTGGAAATTCTATTTGTTTACATTATAAATGCATTAAATGAGCTAATTATATGATCACAACTCACAATTAAAAACAAACACAGTTAGAAGTTTCAAAGACTTTCAATATCTTTTCTTTAATCATTCACCCGGGCTCAAAATATGCATTTTTCAGATTAAAGCATTAAAGTTGCTAATTATATTCTCAGAACTAACAATTATTTCTTTACCCTTTTACTACCTTCTTCTGGCAACAAAAAATGTCAGCACTGATTTAATTTTTTGTTATTATAGGATTAAAAGAAGTTTCTAAAAATGCAATTAAATTCGCCCTGTAGCTAGACCAACTTTCCTATCGCATCTGAAGCCTCTTCCCTAAAACAACAAGCACACACACACAAAAAAAAAAAATTCAAATTTTTCCCCAGTTTTGCCACACGATCTTTCAGTGATTATCTCCACTAACAACTGAACCGTTTTAATGAAACTCCCCGCATGTCATGTCCTGGTGAAAGGTAGAACATATTAGATTAATAAAGAAAATGAAAGTTAAATTGACTGATGGAGCACGAAGGCCTGCCTGTGTCATGCATGGGTTCCTCACCTTTGGGATCCTAGTTCAACTTCAGCCGGAGGCCCTAAGTGAAAAGTTCAGGAGGCTTGAGCACGTCCCCGCTTAACACATCACAAAATCAATTATTTCATAGTGGCACACTTGGTAACCTCTGCTCAGACAGAATCAAGTTTTGTTCCCACCGGGGATTCACCAATTATCTATTCAGTGAATGGGTTTTCAGAGAGAGAGGAAACACTTGCCATCAGCAGAGGGAGTCTGTGCCTAAGATGGGTATCTTTCCGTGCCTGATGTGTTTCTGCATTTGTCAGGTGCAGGACTGGTTCTGTGAGACTTTGGATGGATTTATCACATTACCGGGATGCTTGATGGGACACCGGAGCATGATTCAGTGCCCAGAGTTAGAGCGAAAGCTCTGTAGCTCAGAGATCCAAAATGAACTCTGCAGAAAAAAAAAAAAAAAAAACCAGGGAAGGGGGTAATCAAGTGTGCAGATGCTACAACGCATCTGTCTTGCCTGATTTCCAATAAGTCAGCACAAATAAAATTTCTGATAATTCAGCACAATTTCCTTTTACTGGCTATTGACCTGGGCCCGATTCAAAGCAAGAACCAAAGAAGGGCGCCACGGATGCTGATTCCAGGATTGGGACAAAGGTCAGACTGGAGACAAGCGTGGTTTATGAGGGCTGCTACCCCTCACTCTCTCCCGGAACTCTTACTCTCTCAAGGTCTCTTTTTCTCTTCAGAAGCCAGAAAGCCTCAAGAAATCCATAGTGCTTATTTTCCTATTGTAGAAAACTAGCAATGTCTGAAACTAGAGCAAAGAATCAAAGTTCTTGACAAAGTATATTACAAATTCTCTTGCATTTCAAAGTTTTAAGGATTTAGTGCCTGGACACTAGATCTTATGATGACCACCGCCTGCTCTACCCCTACACACAAGGAAGTGGGAATAAACTCTAATTCATATAGAGTATAATCACGGTAGAGCCTTCTGAGTCAACCTATAGTGAGCTATCACTCTCTGCCTTCTGGAATTACCTTCTTCCCAAGGTGATTGATCATTGCCTATCAAAGATGTCAAGTCAGGAACAATGGAGAATGGCATGTTTGGGTTATGAGGACAGTTTCTAGAACCAGTTAGATCTAGCTCCACATTCCGCATCATCCTAGTTATCAGCTGTATTGTATCAGATATCATCAGTTAAACTATTTACAGCTTCTTGTCTTTATCCTCCAGATGAATGTACTGTTTGCCTACTGAGACGGCTCAACAGGAAAGGCTCTTGTCACCAACACTGATGACCTGAGTTTGAGTTCTAGGAGTCGCGTGATGGGAAGAGAGAATGGATCCCTACTCCCCACTCTCTGACCTCTACACCCCTGCGTGCACACTCCCACAAAATAAATGAGAAAACAAATAGGCATAATGGTTTGAGGATTACTATTGGGATTAACAATATAAGTAAATGTTGAGCACAATACTTAAGACATTCTCTGATAATTTTACTTGTTTTCAAGGCAGGGATAGCTATTTTTGTTATTATATTCTTATTCATATAGAAGGGTTGGGCATGCCAATACTGAAGATGCCTAAGACTGGCCCATGCAATTTGGAGTTGAGAGAACTAATAGATGGATGAGGTGAATAGTGAATGAGCTTGAAGCCCAAAGGCAAAGGTGTAATGGATTTGAAACAGGCATCAATCTTGCTGCAAGGATATTAAGTCAGCCCTCAGTTGTCTTGGCTAATAGAGGGGAGAAGAAGCATCTAAAACAGCAGCTGACTCAACAAGCTGCCGTTTTGTTTCTAATTGAAATCTCATAAGAGGCATAGACACACAATTTGTCAGATTCTGCTCTCTCTCTTGGCTCTGGTCCTGGCCCTGGTTGCTGGAAGGTTCCTGGAACTCATCTCCATCTCAGAGAACTTAACCATCCTGAAAGTATCCACACTACTGTCACATAGGCCCTTAGGTCTGAGCCATGAGAGGCATTTATTGAGACTCAACCCCACACCCATTTCTCAGCTACTCTCTTACTCAAATGATTACCCTAGTTGCCTAACACATTATTTTAGGGCCAGAAAGTCTGTCCATCCTAAGACAAAGCTTCCTTTTTTCATACCTCATCATATCTTAGGGGTCTAACCTACAGAGATAAATAAATCTCCTTTAGCAAGTACAATAACTGTAGATATTCCTGGGAAAAAATAGAATTCTAGTTTTCCTGTAGGTCCTACTTAGTACATAGTACGACATGTTCTATCCATGTTTCCAGGTTGCTCCATCAAGATACCCAGCATTCATGGCTTAAATGTGGACTTTTCTTTTGAATCTCAGAGTTCCAGTTTTTTATCTCTGCCCTTCCCCTCTCCCATGGCGGTTACTTCCTCGTGGTGTTTTCAGCCCCGGCCAGCACCATAAATATAGACCTATCTCTTAGTGACGAGGCCACCTTTCCTCACTGTATGGACAACTAAAAGAGACAAGTTAGTGGGGACACAAAGAGAAAACACAGGACACCTTCAAGCTGCTTATTCTTTGCCATGAAGTTCAGGCGGAGTGCACGTTTGAGAGGAACTTTAGGTAAATATCAACCTTCCATGTCCTCTTTCAGGCTGACTGCCACAAATGTTTGCCTCTCCCCTTTGCTCAGAACTTAATAGAACAGATAGCAAAACTGTAAAGATTTGACAGAAATTCATTCATTATGCAAATAATTATTAAACAATGATTTATTAATTCATTCACACTGCAAATATTTATTACAGCAGGTACCGTCCTAAGTCCCAGAGGGAGAGAGAGAGAGAGGGTGAAATCGATGCACAGATACATGGTTCTAACCAGAGTGCAGTTTTGTACCCACAGGATACTTTGCAAAGTCCAGAGAAAACTTTGGTTGTCACTGCTGATTGGTGAATGTGACTGGCACCTAGGAAGAAAAGGCATTGATTAAACATAGCCTAGTAGGGGAAACCATGGGAAGCCCATGAGAGATAGAGGTTCCCAACTTCTTCAACACCAAGAATATCCCTCTTTCTTTTTGCCTACCTGAACTCTAGCACTTTGAAAGGTTTGGGAGTATGTAGGAACAAGGAACTCAAAATTAACATATTGTGATTTCATTTGCACATGAACACACTACCCAGAAATTTGGAAAACTCTGGAAGATTTCATCAGGATAGCATGTTCATAATAATACAGAGATAAAATTATCCCCACTTGATGATTCCAGGAAGTCATGTTGGAACCTGTCATTTGTGTTGAAGCCTATGTCCTTTCTCTCAATAACCTACTAGACATTTCCCTACAGCCCAGAGGAAAATCTCCTGCAACAAAGGACTATTTAGCCTCCTATATTGCAGTACCAGGGTTGGTAACCCTGCTGGGTGGGCAACGCAAATTACCTTTGCTGTGAGAGGGTGATAGGAAACGATGGTAGGAGTGAGGGGTGCATTCTGTTCCAAGGTCGAATCTAATCGGAGGTCTAAAGAGGAAAGTAGCATTTAACTACGCTGGAAATGTGGATGGGATTTTGAAAGATGGAAATAGAGTTACAGGAAGGGAATAACGTTCTAGCAAAAGGAAGAAGAAGTGTAGTTTTTAAAATGTGCTTTGGTCTAGGGGGAGCCACAACAGTAAATAAACCAGAATCATTTGAGGAGCAAGATGGAAAAGTAGGGAGAAGAAGGAAAGAGGATTTTCCAAGCTGAAGAAGTTACCCTTTCCTTGTCAGAGTTTATTCATTTAAGCCATCAGTCTGGTGAAAGCCAAATTAAATAATACACTTAAGTGCCAAAATAACTTTATATTTGAAAATGGGGGGGGGGGCAGGTAGGCAGCTTTTAATCGGATATCTGTATGTGGCAGGTGAGGATGTCAAAGTCCAGGGAAGGTTTGTGAGCTGGCCACGCAGAAAGAGTCTGTTATAAAGGATTTGAGATTACTCTTTCCTTTTAACCTGTGCTATTTGATCTATTTAATTGCTATGATAAAAGTATATGAACAAATCAAGTTAAAGATGGAAAGTATATTTTGGCACGTGGCTTCAGCCCATGTTCAGTTGACTCCATTGCTTTAGGTCTGTATGAAACAAGGAAGGATGGTGGAAGAAAACTGTTCACTTCATGGCAGCTAAAGGACAGACAAAAGGAGAAAGAGCCAGGAACAAGATACAACCTTCCAGAACATCCTTCCAGTGATCTACTTCCTCCAACGAGGCCTCACTTCCCACTTTCTAATTCTTTCCCATAAAAGGGGATCAAGTTATGAAACCATCCACTGAAGAGGTTAGGCCCTCACAATCTGCTCACTTCTCAACACTGGGAATTACCATTGGTTGGAATGAAGCCTACAAAATATGAACTTCAGTGGGCATTTCATACCTAAGTCAGAGTGCAACAGTTCTGTGGTTTCTCTGGTTCTCTTACTGACTCCAGGACACTGCCATCTACATGTTAAACACTTTAATTGTGTTGTCTTGTTTGGCCATGATCCATACTCATTGATGGTATCTACATGAGTTATCCAGGAGGTCATTGGCAGGACCTGGGGAGCCTAGTTTAGCCATTCTCCCCTGCTCCAGTAGATGAGATAGGGAAGTTGGTGTAGGGGGAGCAGCTGCATCTCCAGTCAGCAGAACACTTTTCAGAATTGTCAACAGCTGATCTTCTAATTCAGCACACACACCATGGATTCTGATGCATGCCCTGCGGGCTTTTCAAACTGTTCTTACAAAAGTGCTTACGAATCCCGACTTTAGCCAGTGGCCACCGAGTGAAAGCACAGTTGAGAGAAGTCATGTAGGCTTGAACGCCCAGATTCTAGCATGACTATTCCTGCAATCCTCAAGTTGGGGGGGCTAGTTTTATCTCTTTTCTACTCTGCGCATATGTTCTTGACATAGGTTCTTTCAGAGACTTCCAAAATTCTATGCCCTGATGCACTGATGCACACATGAAGTTAAATTAAATTGATTTTGAGTTCCCTCTTCCCACCTTGTCTCATGCAATACCTCTAAACTATTCAAAGTGCTGAAATTCAGGTAGACAAAAAGAAACAGGGCTGTTCTTGATGGGGAAGAAGTTGGGCATCCCTGGCTCTCCTCTATTAGTCCATACTTAATTAGCTGTCTTCTATATACAAAGTGAAGCTGTATAAACAAATTCACTCCATAACTTGCCTGTGCCTTACAGGAAT
This sequence comes from Microtus ochrogaster, assembly GCF_000317375.1. Lineage (NCBI taxonomy): Eukaryota > Metazoa > Chordata > Mammalia > Rodentia > Cricetidae > Microtus > Microtus ochrogaster. Next base: position 37,385,157 of record NC_022022.1, on the reverse strand, counting down.
GGTGAGATGATAAAAATCAGGTAATAGGGACAAACTACTTAAAGCAGTAGCCGGCACACAACAAGTATATCCAGCAATTAATTATCATTGATTTCAGTAGAATTTGGTGAGACACTTGGAGATATATTGATCTTTATACTTGAGCCACCGGGACTTTCACTGGAGAATTTTATGTGTAGCCACTCTTTCATTTATAGAGCCTTCTGCAGAATGGCTCTAAAATCTTAGGTAGGTTTAATGTTCACATACCAACTCTAGAACACAGACTCCCAATCAGGGGTTTAACATTCCTCAATATCCGTAAGTTTATTTCTCAAGTGTCAATATGAATCACCCATTGCCTTATAATAAAATTACCCCTTTGGTGCCAGGCATTTAGAAGACCACCATCAGTGAAATCGGTGGGTTACAATTGCTTGTCTATTCCTTCACTTTGGGGAAGAATTACATCAGCATTGTGGTGAAGCTATTCTACAGTGAAGACTACATTTTGTTAATGCATCTTGTCTATGAATGAAAATGGAATATAATAATCATGTCTTTAAAAACACAGATTGCTCAATAGACTCCATCATTTGCAGATGGAGTCCATGTTGGAAGAGGGGATAATCAAAGGGTCTCTCTCTCTCTCTCTCTCTAAAAAAAAAAGGCCAGCAACTTTTGGAGTCTAATGTGTTGTTCAAATTTTCTTTTTCTTTTTTTATTTGCTTTAACAACTCCACAAACAACAACAACAACAACAACAAAACCCCAGGAACACCTCTGAAATGAAGCCCAGCAGGGAAGGGGAGCACTGTGCAGGACGTGTGATTGAGATATAGTCTTCTATGTACAAACTTAATGTGCCGGTTGTTTTCTTTCGGGAGAGAAAGGAGGGGTTGCGTTAGGGAGAAAGTCCACAGCATAATTAGGAAACAATCAACACGTTTTTCTTGCTGTCCTAATTTTTTCTTCACTTTAAAATGCTCCATTGAGTTTAATTAAACTTGCCCTAGGCTTATAAGCCTAGCAAACTGGGGAACATTATTATTATTTTTTTCTTGAAACTCGCTTTTCTGTCAGAAGGTTTTCTTCAAGCTGGCCCAGTACTGCTGAACTTCAAGGTTTCAGGGGATGTTAAAACAACTGCAACCAAATTAATGTAGATTATCTTTACTTTTTCCTATTGATCTGAGCAGAGGGGACGGGGAAGCCGAGCACTACCAAGTAAAGCAGTTCTGGTAAAGATGCTCACTCTGGAAGGCGGAGAGAAATAGGTGGTTTTGTGTTGCTATGATGGGAAGGGAGAAAGCAGGCTTACCCTTGATAAATAATCACTGTCATTTCAATGGATTGCTGTTAAGAATGCCCTTTCTTCTCTTCATCTTGATGCCAGCATCTTCTTTGTCTTTGGGAAATGCCATGTCCCTTTCCTAGTGCGATAGTCATCGGCTTAGATCCACTTCCAGCAGGAACGCTTCCCCCTCTCCTCTCCATGGCACAGGGGTTGACAGGTTTTTGACTATTTGAACCAGAAGCAAAGCTCTTCTCTACCACCAATTCCTAATTCTCCTTTTAAGGTTCTTGGATCTGGTCAAAGAACCATAAAAACAGAAAGAGTTTCATATAAATCACTATCATATGAAGACCATGTAGAGCTTGTCTGTGACTCAGATTCCTTACAGTGCCCCAGATTCCAGGATAATTGGTGTTTCAGTAGATTTGTAGGTTCTTTAGCCTTTAGCTTCATCATTTGTTATTGGGTTGCACTAACACAATCAACAGCCCTGAAGCCTAACTGGCTTGCCCAGCAAAAGGTAGCGTCTTGCTCTGCTAAATGTTGCCTGGAGATTGCCTGATTCTGCATACACTCTCCACTCTTGAATGAATACGCAGCTTCTCTTTGGGAGCTTGTCACCCCGGTGGTAAACAGAACAGTGCTATAAAGCAACCAACCATAGGAGGGTCCCTAAATCCTCTGTGTGGGAGCAGCACATGTTATTTCTTCTCACCGTCCTTGGAACAGGGAAGGCTGTCATAGCTGCTGGAAGTGTTCCTCCCCTTCAGATAGGTCCTAACTGGGAGAGGCCACAGAGGGGCAGCAGGCATTGGACGGCAACACAAATAGAACTTCAGTTTGGGCAAGTATTAATTGTGCGGCATGGAGAAATTCCTGCAGCTCGCTGAGGTTCAATCAGAGATTTTAGAAAAAATGAATTTGGGGAAATTATTCTGTAACCAGCTATGGTCATCACTGAGGGAAGTTTTGATATCTACTGCTAAGGAAAATTAAGTTATTCTACACAAAGGCATTGGGAAAAGTCATTGCTAGATATTAAAATGGAAAATGAGGAGGTACCAACATGGATTTTAGACAAACATCTTCATTTATTACATGAAAGGTAAGTTTGATGATGAGTCAGTGGATAAAACGAAATCTAGGAAACCATTTAGAAGGTTATTATGGTTGTTCTGGGGAAAGGCAATTGTCCTTGTTAGCTTTACTTGTCAACCGACTGCAGCCTAGAGTTATCAGAGAGGAAAGGCTCAGTTGAAGAATTGTCTAGATCAGATTGACTTGTGGCCAAGTCTGGAGTGCTGTTGAATATCAGTTGATGCAGGAGGGCTCAGACACCATTGGCCAGAAGCATCCTTAGACAGGTGTATGAGCTATATAAGAGAGGAGCTAACAGAAGAATAAACAAAGATTTTGATGATGGATGTTTCTCAGGGCTTAAAGAGCAAGGACCCTGAAAATGGCTTCTCACAATTAGAAAAATAGGAAGTTGTCACAGGAATAAGTAATGAGTTCTGTATATTTTCATGAGTGCTGTACATAAACTCAAAACAGTCCTAAATTGGGAGGCAAAAGGGAAAGGATTGAAGGATTATTTCAATGTTTCTAGTGGCCATGATCCAAGGAGAAGCACACTATAAAAGCCAGTGATGCTCATGACCTCAAAAGACCAGGAGGTTTTACTGAGAATAAAGGAATATTGATTGACAAGACACACAGAAATTGAGAATACAAAACCCATTCCCAGTTTAAGTCAGAGGTATCCCAAGCCTGGAAAATAAATAAAACACAAAGTCATCCCAGTGAAATAGAAAGTGAATTTTTAAAACTCACTTAAGTTTCAGGTAACAAAGGAGATAGAAAATGTATTTTGTGTGTAGATTCAAGATGTAGTGGGACTGGAGAGATGACTCAGAAGTCAAGAGCACTTGCTGCTCTTGAAGAGGATCTGTATTTTGTTCCAAGAACCCACAATGTTACTCAAAACTGCCTGTACTTCCAGTGCCAGGAGACCTGAAACCCTCTTCTGGTCTCCATGGCCACTGGGATTGTATATGGTACATACATTTAGGCACTCACAAATGCACACAAAATAAAGTAAAAAAAAAATAAGTAAGACTTTTCAAAGTGCAATTATGGAGCTGTTTGCCTAGGAGATTTTCGGGGAATATGTTTGTGCATGCGTTTCCACACATGCCTCCATGGTGTCTGCATAATACTAGGTCCTTTATGTTTGCTCTGGAAACTCCCCTCAATCTCATGGCAATGCTCATTCTGACCTCATTGCGCTCCTCTCTAAAGGCTCAGCTAATATTTCTACCTATGTCTAAATCTTTCAAGGCCCAGTTTGAGTCATAGTTCCGTTATGAAACATTCCCTGATTATAACCAGCTTTCTGGACTGTTCTATTCAATGCACCACTGTGCACTTTTGGAATGTCTCAATGTGGGGTGCATCATTATAAGCTGTAAATGAATCACTGTGTTGACTTTGCTCCTCTAAATAGCTTGCAAACTCTTTGAGAGCCTGATCCGTGTGGTGGCTATTATGTTGGCTTCAATTTATTGCCTTATCCTCATGCTTTGAAGGAAGGGCCTCTTGCCAACTGTAGCTATATGTTTCTGTTGGAAATCGAGGTTGCTAGTTAAAATATTTACTCCATCCCTTCTCACAAAGAAATAACTGGGTAGCCAGATCTCAATTACTACATTCGTTACCAACCCCTGCCTATCATGATGGCTTGCCCACAGGATGACTAACAAGTCTCTCTCTCTAGAATTAGCCAAGTGGAAGATGGGAAGGAAGAGAAGACTTCCTGTTTGTTTGGTTCCTGTCATTAGGATGGAACTTCTCAGTTGACAATAGGCATATCTCTGGTGAGAAACACTGTGTATTAACACAGAGCATGTAGACATTTGATCAAACACTGTATGTGTCCTGTGGTGTACAGGTGTGCATGCATGGTGAGCACATGTGTGTATGAGCACAAACATATGAAAACAAGGAAGATAACATCAGTTGTTCTGCAGAGGTAGCGTTCCTTAATATTTTTTTGAGACAGGGTCTTCTATGCTAAATAGCTTACAAACCTTTTGGACTGGAACTAACTAAAGAGCCTAGGCCAGCTAGTCAGTGAGCCCCGGCATCTGTCTGACCTTTATTCTCCAGTGCTGGGATTGCAAGCAAGCACCATTATATTCAGCTTTTCAAATGGGGATTCTGGGGATGGAACTGAGCCATTTCTCCATCTCTGTAGTCAAACATTTTTAGTGGACGTTTCCATGAGATTTCTTTTTTGTTAGATTATCATTTTAGTTGGTAGTTTAGGTAAAAGAGTTTGCCCTCCGAAATTTGAGTGGTTACCATACAAAGAATCAAAGTTTTGATGAAACCCAAAAGGCTGATGCTCCTTTGAGTGATTCTTCTGCCTCACTACCCTTGGGTTCAAATGTTGTCTCTGTTTCCTTCCCTTGGTCTCGAGCCTATCAGCCTTCCTTCTGGAACTGTATCAGTCCTGCTGGGTTTTAGCCTCAGAATGAGACAAAGCCATTCTCTACCCCTGGTCTCAGCCTTCTGCCATGTATCCATGTATCCACAACCTTGTGACTCCTTTCCAAATAAGAAAATGCAGAATGAATAAAACTGACACCTAAAGAGGCAGAAAAAAGGAAAAATGTAACTTTAGCGTACCGTGCCTTAAGATGCTATCCCACTCTTGATGTCTATGTTTGCAGTATCATTTCCTTCCGTTCTGTGAGCTAACCCAGAGCCTGCCAATAAATTCTCTTCTGGTGCTTTAACTAGCCTGAGCTGTGCTTCTGTGCCTTGTAACCCGAAGAATCTCACTGTGGACGCCTGTTTTAAGTGCCTGTACGTCTCTTTACACTAAAGACTGCTGAGAACAGAGTTGTTTCAATAAAACTTGGTGATTGATTGATTAATATTATTTGACTCACACTACCTCTGATATATTCCTGGCCATCTTGATATTACATTCTTAGTCTCATATTGAAGAAAATGTATCTGGACTTTTCCTAGGAGAGGATCCAACTTTGAGAAAACAGCCTAGATTCACAAAAATAAAACAGATTATACAAACTGGAAGCTTTTGGCTGAAATCACAAAGATGATATTGGCCAAAGGCTAGATTGTTCGATGATGATTTGATCTTGAGTCCTGATAGGGCAAACAATAAAGTGCTGGGTGCAGCAACTTGCGAAATCTTGATAGCTAAATTAATTTAAATTGGATGAATATGTAGATCTTAAATATTTGAATACAGGAAATATGGGATGACTGTAATATGGGAGGTATCTGTTTGGGATGTGAAGACTGGATAATCAGATAATGGGGGATCAGTTTAACTTCGTTATTGAACTGTCTTCGCTAATAGTATCTAAAGGGGTAAACAGCGTGTTAAGGAAATCTTCAAAGCATCCATAAGAACATTAATAAATTAAACAAAGGACTTCAAGAGCTATGAGAGATATGCTGACAAAATAAAAGTTAGAATATTAGAGGGAAAAAATATTCCTCAGATCACTTAGATCCCAAATGCTTAATTAGAAAGAAAAGGAAAGTGAGTAAGTAAGATAAAGTTGTCAGATCTTAAAAGGATGCTAAGGCTCTCGTTAATTATACTGGGAGGCACGGAGATACGACAGCCTGAAAGGAAGTAGGGGTACAATGGCGCATGTTCAGTCACACCACGTTTTTAAAGATGGAAAATGCATGCACAATCTAATACTGCACATGACCTTGAGAATCAATAATGCGCCTAACACTTCCTCTCACTTGCTCCTGCCTGATAGAATCAGAATCACAAGCTACTCCCCCCCCCACACACTCCAGCTTGGTTTGTACCTTTTAGGCAAGCATGGGATGACTATAATATGGGGAGGTGTCTGGCTGGGATGTGAAGACAAGATAAGCAGATAATGTGGATTGTTTTAACCCTGTTATTGAACTGTCTTCGCTAACCGTATCTAAAGGGGTAAACAGCATGTTAAGGTTTTAGGCACAAGGATTTGAAGACCAGCGTAAGCTGAAGACATTAAAATGGAATATACTATTTTGCAGCAGCATAGACCCGATCCTTCAGTGAACACTGAAAAGAAGACTGCTCATTGCTCAGGGAGTCCTTCAGATGTCCAGCTGGTCTGATCGTCCTTCAAGTCAGGCATCATTAAAGAGATGATAATCATTTGATCATACTGAATGAAAGGTAGTCTGGGAAATAGTGTCTAACTGTGTATTCAAAGGGCGGGGGTGAGGGGGCGAGAGCAGAATTTTAGAGTTATCTCGCATTCTCCATGACAGACATTGAAGAGTCAAGACCCTGAGAAACCATGGGATCTCTTCTCTGTGGTTTAAGGAATGAGAGGCCCCAGAAATATATTCACTAATTGCTTTTGTGAACTCTTGGGGGAGATTTACCACAGACTCCCCAAAACCTTCATAACATCATAGACCCTCCTGAAGAATAAAACGAAAAAAGTATATGTAAATGCATTCACACCAAACTACTACTAGCAAATACAAAAGCTAAATTCAGATTTGTCTTATTTTTTAACCAAACTAATTCTCCAATCTACAGGACAGAGGGTAGATGGAATGAGCCCTATGCTGTTTCATAAAAGCCACTTATAAGCTTATCACTAACTTGGCTCTTGGTTACTCACTTCCCATCTACCATTAGTGAGAGCTTGCTCTTGGGATCCTCACTTCTTTCAATCTTTACAATCTCTCCCAGGAAAGATGTATCTATTTTCCACTGTGCGCAAATTTGGAAAAAAGAATCCCACAAGTAGGCACGTAGCATTCCTGACATGCATACCACACATGTCACATAATATACATGCACACAGATACATACCACATGCACACAGAAGTGTGTAAGCAACATGTGATAACATGGGTGTCAATGGCATGGATACCAGAGAAGGCCAGAATGATATGCCTTGACAAAGTGTGGCTTCTTATGTGCTGCTTGGACCTAAACTCAAGTTCTTTTGTGTACATATTAAGTGCTCACTTTGAAGCAACAAGCTTTATATTCAGGTATGTACTCTCTCAATCCCCGAAACTATAACTTATCTTTTAAAAGATGCTCAGATCCAAGGGTTGTGGTACATTCCTGTAACCCCAGCCATTGGAAGCAGAAGAGGGCATGGAGAACATCAAGGGGAAGGCCAGCCTGAGATACACAATTGCAAGCTGCTGCTTGAGAGTAGATGGCAATGGGAAACATGACAGACAGGAACCCATTCAAGTACTGTGGGAAATATATCCCAAATAGAAGAGATGATGGCCTGGGCCACATCTCTTGGGTGGGAGCTGACGTAGAACTGATTAAAGCAGTGATGGTTCTACTTGGACACAGAGTTAATAAAAACTATTTTTTGGTCAATGTTGTACATCATGAGAAAATGAAACTCCAAACAAGGATGAATCTTGGTTTCGGGAATTCAGTGAATTTGAAATTCAATAATCCTAGAAGAGAAGGTGGGGAGGGGATATGTTTAAGGTGGAACCGACTTTCCTGTGTGAGAATGAGATGCTAATTACACAATTTGGAAATGAACATCCTGGGATATAATCACACAGTTGGAATATGGATCTCAGGATGTAGGGATCTGGAGTTACAGGGACAAATCAAATAAGGAGGCTTTCAGGTCTAACACTCATTAAAAAGACCTGATAAGTTTATGAGGGAGAGAGTGAAGAGTGAAGAAAGGGAGGTTCTTGGAAGGGAACAGAAAGATGTTCCTCCACTTGGAGATTGGGAGCATCCCTATAACTGCAAACCAGCAGACAGCAGGGTTGGAAGAAAAGCAGAGAAGAATGCTGGGAAAGTTGTTTAGAGAAACTGGTCTGGGAGAAGGAGGATTTAGAGCCAGCTAAACAGCCACTGTCCTTCAGAGAGCAGGAGGGAAGAAAGGAGACATCTCAGCTGTAACAACCCAAGACTCAGTTCCTTGAGGTGAATTCTCTTACAGCAGCCTACGGCTCATTTTTTCCCAGGGTTCCTGGTCAGTCCCCATGTCGCTCCTTTACTGTTCTCCCAGGCCAACAACTTCTAGTTCATAGTTGCTTCCTACTGAAGAATAGTATTAAACAACCATTTTAAGCCTGCAGGTTTACACACAAACAGAATATTGTATACATAATAAATAAAATAAATAAATTAAAAAAAAAAGAAAAGAGATGATTAGATCTTCACTTAATAGAGGTTTTTTTCCCCCCATGCCATCAGCGTCATTACATAGCCAGTGTGGGTGTCTTCTTTGTCTAATCTTTTCTAGTAAAATCTACAGGAGCCATTGAAGCCACAGCTGCACACACACACACACACACACACACACACACACACACACACACACACACCGGTTCTCAGCTTGGCAACCATCCATACCATTTACTTTCTTCACTTCTGTCTCAGTACATGAGAAACCTGAAATGGGAAGGCAAAGTGCTCACTGGCAAATGGCAGAGCCTGGACCCCAGGGTGCTTAAACCCAGAGCCTATGATCTTAATCACCTCCCCACTTTTGATTTAGTGACTTTCTCGTGCCTGGTGCACTCTCAGTAAAACAAATTTTATTTTATTTAAAGCACCCCTCCCCAAGGGCACGTATTAATATTCTGAGAAAAAAGTTGTAAATCTTCCACAAATTCTTATGCTATCTATCTCCCGGAAAAATATTTCATCTAATGCCTCCGTTTTTAAACTCCTTTAGATATGAGTGTAATTGTGCACTTCCATTCCCATCCGCCCAACAAAAATGCTCTCATTGTTTCCTGAAGAATAAGGAGACTTTGGGTTTAGGTTTTGATAGGGTATAATATAGATATAATACAAGCATGCCTATGGTTTTCATTATGATATGATATACATTTCCTTACTGTTTACATCATTTCTCTGGTAAAGCTTTCATGGCTTGTATCTATAAACTTGGTTAAAAGCTAAATTATATTTCTATATCTGAAAGTGAGAGATGCCACTCTACCCATTACCTTTATTGCCTTTGAGTCTCTAAAACTGTTAAGGATCTGCCATTTCTACCTTTGTTAAATCATTGTGTTTATATAATGTTTATACACCATAAGTTCTATTTGGACTATATTGATCATTTTCTCCTAGTAATATTTGTGGTACAAGCACTCTTAGCTAAAATGTTTAGTATCATAGATTTTTAGATTCAGTTTTCCAATTTTGATGGTAGAAAATGAAAAAGAGGGACTGGTGCTTCTTCTAAACCAGTGTAACTGGGCTCAGCTCCATTTACCTCTTTACAAGATATCCATTTCACTTTTCAACTTAATGAAAACCAGAATAATATTTTAGTAGTCATGTAAATTGTACTCAACCATTATTTTTGGTTAATAGATGTTTTTTGTTCTAGTTGTAGGGTTTCTATCTCATCATAAAATGTACATTTTTATTCCAATGGCTTTTTCAGAGATTAGCCCTCAAGAACCAATAGGAACATTCTCGTAACTTGACAACTCAAACTCAACCAAGCTTCCCACTTTTCCAGTTGCTCAACAAATATAACTCAGAGTTGCCATCTTGAAATTGCCTTTCCAACATAGCAAATAATTTGAGAAGTTAAGTTTTCTTTATAAATTTCACGGAAGCCCAGCAGCAAATTTCCAGTGTCCAATGAGACGGCTTTAAAAATCATGTGTTCAAACTGATGGACAAAAATAAACATGAAAATGCATAGCACCTCTGCAAATTTATACAATTAAATTTGTCATTAGAAGTAAGACTTTAGGTCATATCTAAGTATTGATTAACCTCTAATTTATAGTCATTCTCATCTCTCAGCCTACCTTTTACCTCAAACATTAATTTTCCTTTTTTATTATAAAAATGACAAACAATCTATATCCCTGGTTGCATTTATCTCTTTCCACTTCCTAGCTACCAATCTCACCACCTTTGATGTGTTTAACAGAACACTTCCTCTCTCTGCAAAGCCTACCTTGATTTCCCAAGGATGAGCAAGTTAGAGACTGCATAGCATTTAACAGTCCTCCTATCATAATATTGACTACATCTGAGCATCCTGCTTTCTTTGACTTCCATTAACAACCTAGTTTAGGTAATAAGGACAGTGACTTATCTTACATGTTTTGTAACTGTGTGTAAAAATTGAAATGTTTCATTAAAACAGGTAGATAAATAAAATATTTATATGATGACATATCTGGTTTAAGAGTTCAGGCTTTCTTAAACCAAAATGGCTAGCTAGGTTTAGCCAGCTGGTACTTAACTGGTTTAATGACTCACCTGAGCAAATTAGCAATTATATTTGAATTTCAGGTTTTTGTCTATGAAAAATAAAGATGGAAATACACAATGATTTTTATAACAATGTTATGTAGCATTATATTTGGTATATAAGGACACTCTCAGTAGATATCTGTCTCAGTTATTATTATTGCTAATATGCTGATGTGAGCCTTAAGTAATAAAATATGCTCACAGATCAAGGTGAGAATTAATTTTGTCATAATGGTTATGAATTTCAATGATAACCTCAAAAATAGTTATGTAAAGCTTCATTGAGTAAAAAGAGAATGACATCTTGAAATTATAGATATAATTATTTAACCAAGATTAAGGTACAAGTTGTCATTGACCAATCCTAAAATAGTCTTCTAAATATCAAAAAGAATGAACATTATCCCTTTATGTTAATCATCACTGATTGAATAAATACAAATTAACTACATATACCTAAACATGAAAATAAATCAATGGCACCATTAAAATGAAATTACTTCAAAAAATAAAGAAGCTTACAAAAATGTATCTTATCTATAGAGACAACGAAAGAAAACACCAAGGTAGGAAACAAAGCAAAATTCACAAAATGTGAAAAGTACAAGACCAACCACACTCATCACATAAACAAATGTGTGATATTAATTATGAATGTGACAAGATATAGAATCACCCAGAAAGCAAACCTCTGGGCATGCCCTTGAGGCTCATCTAGATTAGAGTAGACTGAATAATTTTCAGAAAATTTTTTCTACATTAAGTTACTAGAGCTGAGAATAGGCAGCATCCTATGAGCTGAAATCCTGGACAAAACAACAACAAAAAATATGTGGTTTCTCAACACTGCTTCCTGAGCTTCCTGACTGTGGATGCCATCTTATCAACTGCCTTAGCTTCTGACTCCAGGATTGCCTTCCCACAATGATTTGTACCCCTGAGCTGTGAGCTGAAATGAACACGTCCTTTCTGAACTGCTATCATCAGGGATTTTATTGCAACAAGTAGCTAACACAATATGTGAATACATTTTGTGTCTTACCAATATGAAACTTCTGAGAGTGATAGGTTGAGAAGTTAGTTCCATCATCATATAACAAAATAATTCCATATGTGTGAAAATGGAAGAGTCATTAACACTCAGAAATTTTTATAATTTTAAGTTTTCTATAATAGACTGTGATTACTTCTTTAACTAGACAGAAAGTAGATTGGATTAATGTATGTTAAACTCTTATTAGAATATTTATCACAGAGTAAGCTCAATTTAAGGGCTGGTTTATAGTCATCATCATTGCTATGGCTGTGCCAATGCCTTCTGAGTGATATGTCAAAGTCAAGATATTAGCAATAGCTTTGCAATGTGAAAATTCCAAGGCTTTACAGCATAGCTGGTCGTATTTGTGGGCAGTCTCTAGGGTGAAATCCCATGTAGTGATTTCAGTTCCATGCGGTGTGGCTCATTCATCATCATCATCTCCCTTATTTGGAGACTAATGAGTGGCATATAGTAGATACTTACTTCCATTATTTTCACTAAAAGAGCAATAATGACATTTAAATTGCTCTGCAGTTTATAAAGTGGCTCCAGTTCTATTTCCTGAGATAATAGAAAAATTAAGCAAATTATCATTTGCATTCTCTGTCCTTCCCGTCATGTAAATTCAGCTGTTGTGTTGATTTAGTCCAGCCATTGATTTGTATGTGAGGCTCTTACCAGCTGTTGTGTACAGTATGGAGGTGAATGAAAGTGTGTGTGGTTCTTGTCCTCTGGAAGCTTACTTTTTATTGCAGACAAGCTCTAACGCATTGCCCAAACTGAAGAAAATAAGCTGAATTTTACTGAGCTTACGGTTTCAGTGGGTAGAATTCCATGAAGGCAAAGCAAAGGCATGAAATCATGAACAACTAAGTAGTCACATCTTGACTCAAAATAGCACAAGTCTTCAAATTTCAAAACCTGACCTCAGGAGAACACGTTCTCCAGCAAGGCCCTACCTTCCATAAAAGCATCAAATGGAAACCAAGTATTCAAACCTATGAACCTACAGGAGCCATATTCTCATTCAAGCTGCCACATCCCACCCCCCATAGGCTCATGGTCATAGCCTAATGTTTAACACATTTAGTTCACCTTCAAAAGTCCCCATGGTCTTTTACAGTCTCAATAGCCTTTTAAAGCTCACAATACATCTTTTCTGAGACTGAGTTAATCTCTTAATCATAACTGCTGTAAAATCAAGAGCAAATTACATACAGCCTTATGACATGCCATGGCACAGAACTCACAGTACCATTGGACAAAAGCAAGAGTGAAACCCAGCAGGACAAACTCCAAACCTCTTGACTTCAAGTCTGAAGTGGAAGGGCTTGTATCTTGTTCTACCCTTCCAGCTTTGCTGCCTGCAAGATTCCTCTCTCCTCAATACCCACACCTGGGTCTGATGTTGAAGAAATAGTCTCTCTCATACATGATCTCATTAACTGAGTTTTCACACAAGTAACCATAACTACCATGGCCTCAGAACACATCATACAAAGTCTTATATGTGTGTGTGGTATGTGCAAGTTCATGTGCATTCGCTTACACACATGCACAGAGATACATTATAGATGATATAAAAATTAACATGAATTAATATTTTAAATAAAAATCATAACTCAAATATCTAAATAACTCAAAGCACCCATTAAGCATATAAATTTAAGGAAAACTTCATTTACACATAAATATGTTTATTTTTCTCCATAAATCTTGATTATTGTATATATTTCATTTTTAATGATATATGCAGAACCTGACTAAGAGCTGCCCTTCTAAATTGATCAAGCCTGAGTTTAAATCTTCTCTGGAGTTTTGTCTACATCTGATATTTGTGTCAAGTCTGCCACCAATGTTTTTCTGACTAACCATAAATTCTACTGGGTCAGTTATTAGGATAACTCTGCTTTCACATTTGTGGAAAACAGAGACAAATATTCTTGTAGTCTTCTAAAATGTCTTTCTTTCTTTCTTTCTTTCTTTCTTTCTTTCTTTCTTTCTTTCTTTCTTTTTTTCTTTCTATTGCATAGGACCATAAAAAGCAATAGGAGAAACTCCACTACAAATGGAGACTGGGTCTTTGATTCCTAGCCACCCAGACCCGAATAATCACATAAAACTTTATTAATTATGAAACTGTTTGGCCAACGGCTCAGGCATTTTCCCAGCTAGCTATTACATCTTAAATTCACCCATTTCTATTAGTTTATATTTCACCATAAGGCTTGTGGTTTGTTACCTCACACATCTTGTTTCTTGGGTGGCTACATAGTGTCTGCCTGGCTCTGCCTTCTTTCTCCCTCTATTTAGTTTAGTTTTCCTACCTTGCTATATTCTGACCTACCATAGGCCAAAGCAGCTTCCTTTTTAACCAATGGTAATAAAACATATTCACAGCATACAGAGGGCAATCCCACAACCACCTTTGCTGAAATTTCAGAAACTCCTTGTAATCACTTCAAAGATGTTCAAAAACTACTTGTCTGTTTCTTTTCTAAACACTTGCTCACCAAATGGAAGCTTCTAGTATGTATAACAACACACCACAGAACACTGTTTCCTTAGACAAAAACTAACAGTGTCTCTAACCTGACACAAAGTTGCTCTCTTGTCAAATGCTTTTGTGCTATTACAAAAAAATTTTAAATGAATGCAATGAGGATTTTCAAAGCACATTAAAAATGGTTATCGATAGTATCCATTACTGACGGTCTTGCCCAGACTCTTCTCCCAACTAGCCAGAAACCTGGTTGTTTTGTATCTTCTTTATTCAACAGCAAATCTGAGCCATATTTCATTCAAACTGCTCACAAGGGGGGATCTTGGGAGGCAATTTTCAACCCTGTGATTTTAGAATCTATTAAACCTCTTGTTCTTATAATTATCTTCACATTTTCTCCATTACTTAATATAGAAGGCAGAATAAAGAAGCTGCGATTTTGATTACAAGATTGTTTTAATCTCATTACTTCTTCATATCCACGTTTTCTCTTTCATTTCTAATTTGAAACATATTAAAATAATAAAAAATTTTCAATGATTTTAATATTAATTATTTGACAGGTCTAAGATCCTAATCATTCAAACATCTTATGTCAATGAAGCACCTACAATTTTAAACACTATGAAAAACTGTTATAATTTATCGAATAAATGAAGAGCATTATATTTAATTTGATAATGCAACAGTTATCAAACTGAATTTGAAGAAGAGAAATAGCATGTTATTGGAACCCCTAAAATAGAGCTTCCTGCTCTTTGCTACACAAAGTGACCTAGCGTCTTTCATTTCACAGTCACAGGACACACTGTGAGACAGGCATGTGTCTTTGCTACACATAACTCTGACCCGGGAACTGCATCGTCTTCTTAGACACAAAGACCAACAACATACTGGCCTCAAGAAGCCCACGGGTCATAAACTGAAGCATGATTGACATGGCGAGGTGAATAATTGTGTGTGTGTGTGTGTGTGTGTGTATGTGTCTGTGTGTATGTGTGTGTCTATGTGTGTGTGTCTGTGTGTGTATATGTGTGCTAGACCATTTAGGAATCAGTGGCTCTTCCTGAGTTTATTATTATTATAGAAGTACCTTTTGATGGCTGTGGTGTAAAGCTATTTATAAAACCTTTGCAGATTATTTATTCTGTATTGATATGTATACAATTTCCTCTGCTTTGAAAGTTTACAAGACATCATGAAAGGGTGGCACAAGGGGGAGGTTGCAGGCCTACAAAGGTTCTATTATGCTCTGGTTTGCAAACTCGAATTGTTGTGCATATATGTGCATATGCATATATATGTACATAGCTGTATCAAAGTATATATATAGTATATGTGTATAAATATGTGCATTCAATTTTAACTACACTTATGTCTACTAATAGTCACAGAGAATCATATACAAATAGAAAATTCAAATTTTGAAAATAAGAACAAGGAATCTCTAGTATATACTTCTGTCCACTTTGCATCAGAGAATGTACATGCAACAGAAACCATGAGACCAAATATAAGTAGAGTATATATCACTATTTTTTTTTACTTAGTAAGGCAGTGAACTTGCTAGTGCTATGGCATTTCACAGTTTAAATTATTCTATGAAACTACAGGGTTTGATTTATCTGCTCTTTCTTCCCATAAGTTTTCATCGTAGTACAATATTGTTAAAACCAATCCAGAGATCCTCACCAGCCTTAACCATACTTTTTCAGATGATGAAATGTACCTTTCCTCAATCAATTTCATTTCCCATGAAAAGTCCATTCCTGGTTTTACGGAAGACGGGTAAAACAATTCTTCAGAGACACCACACAGAAGTTCTCTTTGGAGCAGTAGGGCAAGAGCGGGGAAAGAATGACACTAGTCTCCTCTCCATCTTGTCCGTGAGGTTCCCACATTAAAAACAGAAGTTATCAATGAATTAAATGCCATAATGTTTTAAAACTCTGATTATTCAAGTCAGCATTTTCCCCTTGGGTTTCCAAGAAGAAGCTCTACGTGTGGAAGCACACGTATTATTAGTCACACAGACTTTGACTCTCAGGTTCATGATAGACCGAGAGAGAGAGAGAGAGAGAGAGAGACAGAGACAGAGACAGTCAGAGAGAGACAGAGACAGAGAGACAGAGAGACAGAGACAGAGAAAAAGAGAGACAGAGAGAGAGACAGAGAAAGAAATTTCAGAGGTTGTCACTAATGAACTTACTGTATAGGACAAAGACAAAAGTAAAACGCTTGGCTAAGAAAACTCTTAGGGAAGGAAGGTGTTGTAGCCACTCAGAGAAGGAGGCCAGGACAAACATTATAAATTTGAAGTTTTTGTTGAGCTATAAAAATTTGGCCCAGGCACACTCTCTTGTGACTACCTTTCCAGATACCCAAGCAGAGAGAGCAGAGGATTTATAAAGGTAAAAACCATTACTTGTGTACCTCCCATTGACATAGCTGTGATGACTATTAGCATGCTTGAAAGGATATGAACTTTTATGTAAGAATAGGGCACAGTTGTGGCACTATGGCACAATCACCAGCCTGTTCTGGTGCAACCAGAATAAAGCTTGCTTTAACTTGGCCTCAGTTCATGGCTGTGGTCTTTCTTCTTGCATTGGTGGGTTTAACATCAGCATCTTTTGTGAAAAGTCTCTGTTGACTTGGACGTGAGGAGAGGAAATAGGGGAAGCAATTCTTCCCATGAAATCAAAGGGGAAACAAGACTGAGGAAGGGTGTAGAGCAGAGGGAAGCTCAATGGGTAAAACTAGGCCAAAAGCACGGCTAGATGCTTTCTAGTGTTGCTAATAATTAAGGCATTTAACAACCAAGGGATTGATGTTTCTTTTAAAAGCAGACCATAGCACAGTGTGAGTTTTCCACATTTCCACCACTTTGTCTATGACTCAGCTACTCATAAGTTCTTCTTAACTGTCAGTATCTGATGTTTTAAGAGGTCATGCCAGTGTTCAGTAATGTGATCTGGCATGAAAATCAAACAACTGCCCAGGTGATCAGAGTCAGAGAATGTAGTGAGAATGTAGCCAAAGCAGTAACCTATGTGGAAGAGGAGCCTTTGATCTTCAAATCTAGGAGCATGAAGAAAGAAAGGTTGAAAAAAAATCCCATTTCTAGTGAGACACGAACAAGGTAGCCCTAAGGAAACTAGACACTTAGACTAGACAATTTGATCCAAATATTTTTTTTTTTACCTCTTGGTCCCAGTGTTTCATTATAACCTGTTCTTAGAATTCAGCAGAAAAAGAAAACAAAGGAGTCTAAAAGAGAGAAAGGAAATCTCCAACCCTGATTTAATCTCTGATATTCTGGGATATTTCTTAATATTTAAGCCAACATTGCTTTCAAGATCTGTTCTCATATGATTCTACAATATCTCTTGAGCTGTATCTCTCACTACATCTAGGTGCTATCATCTCAGAGGCTTGGCTGCTATCCTAGTTGGTGATAAGACATTCTTATCAACAGTACTTTGAGGAGGGAAAGGTTTACTTCATCTAACAGCCCATAACTCATCATGAATGGAAGCCAGAGCAGGAACTCAAGGCAGGAACTTGGAGACAGAAACTGAAGCAGAGGTCACAGAGAAATGGTGCTTACTGACTTGCCCTTCACAGCCTGCTCAGCTTGCTTTCTTACATAGCCCAGGACTGTTTTCTAGAGAGTGTCAATGGGCTTGGCCTTCTCACATTAATGGTTAATCAGTAAAATGCTCTATAGACTTGCCTATAGGCCAGTCAGAAGGAGGCATTTTCTCATTTGAGATTTCCTCTTCCAAGGTAACTCTGGCATGGGTCAAAGTGACAAAACTAACTAACTAACTATCTAACTAACTAACTAACTAACTAGCTCACATGAACAACTGGTGATCCCATGTAGTGTTGCTACAACATGGAACTGGAACATTTCCTCGATGAAGAAAGGAAGAAAGTTCATGAAGGTAATGAGGTCAACACAGGAAGCTCTCAAAACTCACAAGGATTCATAATTCTCCTCTCCAAAGTTACAGAGTGGTAAAAAGTTGCTGGAGAGAAAAGTCTGTCAGGTGAAGGTGACTACATGGTTCTCAAGGGACTCTAAAGATGCACCATTTATAGTGATGCAGCTGTCTGGGGGTTTGTGAGTAACCTCTCACCTATAAGCCAACAACTAACCCAATAAACAGTGATTGTTTCTTTGATTTGGCTTCCGTGGTCTATTTGAGGTTTATTTGATGTTTATTCCTATCTCTTAGGAAAAGTCATGCAATGTTCCAGAACAAGCTGATAATGGCACCAACTTGAACTGGACAGACTCTCATCTCCTAAGGTAATAATAATAATATAAACAAAGCCTGCCAGTGACCACAGTACCAAATATACTAATAGTCATGTCAGGACCCCTTGCCCCTTTCTTCTTAAGTAGGTGCAGAATCTTCTATTTACTCAGCTAAGAGGATTGAATTAGCATCTCAGATAGGAAACCAAAGATTGTGTTTGTTATAGCTTATTTTAGTTATTAGTTACTGCTTCTTGAACTGAGTAGGCAAGAACATGACTTCTTTGGTCTCTGAATTTTGTCTTCATTGGTATTGTGGAGACTCAAGTTTATGACCTGAATAAGAGAAATGAAGTCAAAATCAAATTAGTACCATGACGAGATAAATTGCTCAGAATTTTACAAACTAATGTTCTTCTTATCAGTCTTTGAGAACTGTAATTAATTCAGCTACTGGTGTGTAAATCTCAAATTATCTGCTCTGACAAAGCAAAGGCACAAACTATATTGTTGCCACTGCCCACACTGTCCTTTCCCCCACCCCCACCCATTTGCTCACTAGGCTAAGGTGCACACAGAATTTCAGCCCAATAAACTTGGTCCCACCTTCAGATTCTTACATCTCATTTATCTGACTCCTTGAAAACTTCACACTTCAGCATGATACCCTCTGCTCTACCACCTTTTCGGAAGGGTTTTCCTGTCTTTCTACCTAAAATTATTTCTTAAATACTCCAGTGTACACAGTTATTTTTTTATTTTCTACCTAGCATCTACCATCATTAAAAATTCATTTAGCTTCTTTATCCACAAGCGAAAGATATCTGTCTATGTCTATATCTATTTATCTACCACCTACCTATTGTTTTTCTATATCTATCTATCTATCTATCTATCTATCTATCTATCTATCTATCTATCTATCTATCTATCTATCTATCTATCATCTATCTATCTA
>NC_022022.1:37348115-37365722 GCF_000317375.1 Microtus ochrogaster | reverse complement strand
TCATCTATCTATCTATCTATCTTCTATCTATCTATCTATCTATCTATCTATCTATCTATCTATCTATCTATCTATCTATCTATCATCTATCTTCTATCTTCTATCTCCATTGTCTGTATCTGACCCATCATCCATTTATCTATCTATCTTATGGTATAACTAGTATTTTCAACTATATCTACCTATTATTTATATTTATCATATAATATGTGTAGCATCTATCTATCTATCTATCACCTATATAGCCTATATTACTCTTTCATATGTGTTTACCCTTCATTTATCTGGCTGCATATCTAATCTAACAATTATTGTCTCTAACTATGTAAAATATCCCCACTAGAATTTCTGAGAAGCATGGATTTTTTCTGCTCACTTTTCTACCCAGCATTCGCAAGTGCAGCTACTATAGAGCATCTGGTCATGAACAAATACATACATTCAAGAGACCTGGGAGGGGCAGGCTCAGGGTATTATTATTTGTTTCTGATTTTGTTGCTAATAACAAATGATTCTAATTCTCAAAACTAGAGAGTGAAACCTTCAACTAAGATAGTTTTGTTCACTGTTTAATGAAATTCTACTGGGAATATAGTAAGCTTATGCATCATTTTTAAACATTGCAAACTGTGAGTTTTTTTTTAAAATATAAATTAGGTCAGCCCTTGCACAAATTAAGATTAACTATTATGTTTTCAGGAATGTAATGATATATGATTCACCAACTATCTCAGACTCTTTTTTGCTTTTTTTAAATAAAATCTAAAGGAAATAACTAATTAGTCAATTTGAATGATTTCCAAATAACATCACCAGTCTGTGTTTGCCTACACTATCAAGGTGAATAATTCATTAGCATTTATGAGAAGTGCCTGGAGAACACTAGCAGTGGGAGTCAAACAACCTGGAATGGTTTTTAAATGACCTTCCAGGCAGCTTAGATTAGCACGGGCATTATTCTCCCTGGACAAATCAAGTTAGAATTTTCTATGTGTCAGATCTCCGAAGAAGGCCATGAAGAAGGCTGCTCACAGAGGAAGTGACCTTCTGCCTGTGCTCGCAATTAGATCCTGCGTTTTCCCGTGTCTATTTGTGCTTGTGTGTGTATGCATGTGTGTGTGTCTGTGAGTGTGTGCATGTGTGTGTGTGTGTGTGTACCTGTGTACCTGCCTCTCTATCTGTCTATGTGAAAATCAGAGGCAGAAACAGGAAGGCAGGGAGACAAGAAGAGAATAAAGTTAAAGTAAAATGGGGCCCCAGGAAAGAAATAAAATGGGGTGAGAGAGAAAGAGATAAAAGGAAAGGATACATGGGATGCATTAAAGGAAGAAAGGGGAATGCAGAGAAGAAACAGAAACAGATGTATGTGAGAAGGTAGGAGGCAGAAAAGGAGGGGTGGAGGGAGGAAGGCACTGGTGGCAGAAATGCCAGATTCCCAGGCAGCTTTCCCCTGGAGTTGGCACACCAGGATGCCAAGCTCCCAGGAGTTCTCCCGGGTGTGCAAGGTCACCTGACTTACTACTGATGAAAAGTATAAATTGCAACACAAAAAGGTTAAAAAAAAGTAATTGTCACATTGTTTATCTCCTGTGAGGTCACACTCTCTGGCTGTAGCTGACCCTGCTGATAGGCACACCCCTCTTGCTTAATAAAATTGTATTAACTTTATCCCTGTCCTTGATTTGTGGCTTTCTCACGTTGTGAGGAATAAATAATAAATGATTGTAAAGTACTTGTACATATGAAATGCCACATAAATGCTTAATAATAATCAGCTTAGTCCAGGAAGCCAGGGGGTTGAATTGAAATCATTGCCTACGACCATTCTTGTTTATGTGGCTAAAATCATGCCGTATGCCAAGTCTCCCCTCCAATCCTCCAGCAGATTTAATTGTCGCTCATTCAGGAATCCACTTCTCTGCAAACTAAACAACCTTGTTCCTCTTTCCCCGCAGCACGGCGGCCCTGATGGCAGAACATACCTGCAAAGATTCTGCCCTTGCTCTCTAGCTTGAGCTATTTTCCCAGAAGTCCTTCTTATCTCAGTCCTTCCGAAGCCTACATGTCTGATTCTCAGCATCTTGACCCCAGAATGCTTGGTTCACCTCTGGTTACTTTTGAGGAAGTATCTGCCATCTAGTCTTGGGTTTCCTTCAGTTTAGTTCAGGATGAAAGCCAGGAGGCTGAGTTGGCCTTTCTTCATGATCTTCACTTCTGCATTTCTTGAACCAGTCATTCAACAACTAGAGACTGAATGTTGTGCTACATTCAGAGATACAATAGAACCCAAAAGCCTATGAGTCTTCATCCCTCAAACAAACAGATTATTCCTGTTCAATGTACATAACCCCACAACCAGGGTAAGGTGGCGATTGTTAGAAAGGTAAGGAATGTAAGAGGCATGAAGTACAGTGTTTTGCCAGGGTCTAATCTACTTTGCTTTTTCTTAAATGTCTGTGCATATTCAATTTAATTTAGCTCAGATTCTCTTGACTTGACCTGTGATATAGGTAGAGAAAGGGTTCATTCCTCTAAAAATAAGTCACAGACACTCTGTTTGCTTTGTGATAGTAGAAGGAAACTCTTTGCTACCTCAGTCACCAGATTCTGGGCTGGGGGTTGTCAAGCATATTTGCTGATATAACTGATCATGTGGACTTGGAGAGTGTAATATCAAAAGAAAGATATTGTTAAAAGCTTCATTAGTATTTTTAATGGCAAAATAGCATAAGCTTTTTAAAGGGAAAATAATGAAAATTAATAAAACAAACAAATGAAAAAACCTATTATTTACCATTTACAGAGGTAAATTTTTATTACAACGTGTATCATTCCAGGTTGTCTCTCATTGTTTATATCATATATATGTGACTTAAAGCATGTGTCCCCTAAACCCTTAGTGTTACATTTCTCATGAATGTGTAATTATTTTACTTTCTCTGCTCATATTTATTGGTTTATAAGTTTTCTTTTGATAAAAATATATCAAATTATAATTTCTTATAAAATTATTTTATCATACACTAATGATGGCCCTATATTTTCTTATGCATGTGAATTCTTTTAAATATTTGCATATCTATGAATTTCCAAAATAAACCTGCTCATGAGGGAGTTGCTAGGTGGAGTTACTACCTAAGTTAAAGCTTTTGTTGCACTGACAAATTGCACAGATACCTGCAGGTACTGGGCTGGTTTGCATTCTTATCTCTGGTGTGTCAGATCTCTTGCATGCCCCTACTCCTTCTTATGCCCCCATACACCTCTTAGTCAAATGAATTGCTCTCAAGAAAGATGTACTGGAAATGCACCAGTTTAACATTTTCCTCTACATTCCCACTTCTTCCCTCATGGCACAAGAATTAGTGAGCCTTGGGTTTTCCAACAGGTGGAGAAGGCTGAAGGGTGGATAATTGCTCTTGGTGTAACCATCAACATCCACGTTTAGTTTTTCCTGCTCCACTTCCTCCAATTCAATTAGCCTGTTCTTACCAGGGGGAGAGTTTTCAAAGCATCAGATGAGGTACTACCTCATGATTAATAATTCATGACAAGAAATGAGGATTGGGAAAGGTAATAATGTCCTTCAAGCTGTTTTCTCCATCACTCTGTTGTTCTTATTTGCATTAAATGCTCTGTCTCAATCAATAAAGTAAACATGCGTAGTTACACTGCCCCATAAACCAAAGATCCAAAACAGAAATCTGTAAGCTTTCTAAAGTCTTAAGTTCCTTCAAGAATCTTACAAAGAGCTAAGACTCTCTCTTAAGGGGAAGACCTGAGCTAGTGCCATGCACAACCCAGAATAAGCCCAAAAGGAATCCAAAGTAAGTCAGACAAGAAGCTGAATATGTATGGATTCAATTTTATGCACCCAAATTCCCAATGAAATAAAGAAATTTCTTCTAAGGTAGTGTAATTATTTAGATCTTTTGTTAGGGGAAATGTGAAGACGGTTACTCTAAGAACACTGTGATTTGGAAAATGCATAAATTATAGGACAAATCAATTACAGGTGTTGAGGCATGGTTGCTGGTGGAATTTATTTTGCAAAGCTACAGTTGAGGATGTCTTTTTTTCCTTGCCAAATACTATCAGCCCTAAAATGTCTAAGGCATTGGTCACACCCACTGCTGCATGCTCTGTTACTTGGCAATTCTTTTAAGTTCTTCCTCAATTGTCATATCTCCACAGGCCATAACAAGGGACAACAGTCAGCAGCAATTCAATTTCAGCCTCCATCTGCTGGCAATAAGAACATAAGGGAGAAATTAATGTACACTCACACACTTGTCGTTAGACTATCCCAATTTTGTTTTTATAGTAGGGCTTTCCTCCAAGGAAATTAAAAATATATAAATTCTCAAATTTCTGATGAGCAACTCACCTGGTGTATGACTAAAATCACCTTTATTTTGAAGATGTGGAGAAGTTGAAAACATCCAGTCAAGGCTACAGAGCATTTCTGGATGCAATGTAAGTCTTAGGAGTCCTCTGGAAACCGTAGTGGTATTTCTTAAAAGGCTGATAGCTAATGTCCTAACCAGAAACCAGAAGGCAGGATGTATTAACGGATCACCATGTTATGTAAATATACAATGCAATGGTTGCACTTTTAATCAGAATAGCAGCCTTTTATTTTTTTCTACATGTAGGTTATTCTCTTCTAAATTCAAGACCCATAATACCCCCACTGAGCCTTTGCTTAAATTTCCTTGCCTCTATTTCTTCCTCTGTGATATAGAAATACTGGTAAAAGGTCAGTCATGGGTTTTCTCTGAGAATTGAGCAAAAAGTTCTTAGAAGATTTCATAACATACAGAGTGGTCATAACCTAGGTGATTTAGCTATCATGGTGTATATGAAATATTATCATAAGTTTCCATAACATACAGAGTGGTCATAACCTAGATGATTTAGCTATCATAGTGTTTACTAAATATTATCATTAGTGAGGTCAGAATCCTCATTACTTATGACAGCTTAATTTTGGAAAACATTATATACTCATTGTTTCATGTGCACGCACGCGTGCACGCACGCGTGTGTGTGTGAGAGAGAGAGAGGGAAAAGAGAGAGAGAGAGAGAGAGAGAGAGAGAGAGAGAGAGAGAAAGAGAGTCAGCGTTATCTAAAACAGAAAGTTTTAAGTGTAGTTACAAACTGCTACCTGCTAATCCAGAGAGCTATTTTGACAATTCTATCCTCCTGGTAAGTAGTACTCCTGGATGTGCTTGTGTGCATGGATATGGAGACCAGAAACCTCAGGTCCTTTACTCATAAATCATTCACTTTATTCTCTTTGGCCTGGAACTCAATGACTAGAGTACAAGGGCAGCCAGCAAACTCTAGCAATCTGCTGTCTTCCCTTCCCCAGCTCTCTGGTTACAGTGAATGTCATTGTCCCCAGCATTTTTATGTGATTTTAGGAAAGCAAGCTTAGGTCCCCATGTTTCCACTTTCTCTATTGAGTTTTTGCCATAGCTCTGTTTATATTTTTGGAGTAATAATTTTTGTACCATCTAGTAATGGCAAAGGAAACATTAAATCACCAATGAATACTAATGATCCACATTTACCTGGGGTTCATAGAACTCTTCCTTTGGTATGTTGTTGTAGGGAGCTACTTGTTCATCCCAACCTTCCAGAACCAAAATAATCACACAGAAACTGTATTATTTAAATCATTGCTTGGCCCATTAGTTCTAAATTCTTATTGGCTGAACCTTACATATTAATTGAACCCATTTCTGTTAATGTGTGTATCACCACATGACTGTGGCTTACCAGGTAAAGTAAGGTAAGTAAAGACTGTAGGGCTACATGGCTTCTTTCTGACTCTGCCCTTCTTTTTCCCAGAATTCAGTTTAGTTTTCCCCACATACCTAAGCTCTACCCTATCATGTCAAGACAGTTTTTTTATTAACCAATGGTATTCACAGCATATAGAGGTGAATCCCACATGACTTCCCCTTTTCTGTCTAAGTAAAAAAGAAACGTTCTAATTTTAAAATAGTAAAATTACATATAACAAACCAGGTATCAAGTAAGAATTATAGTTACAATATTTAAAACTATAACCATAACTATAAATTCTTCAACTTCATCAAAGACTCTAAAAGGATATAATAGTGCCTAAATAAACAAGAAGTGCATTGTTAGCAACTTCCAAAACTCTAGAAATGACAGAGACATCTTTCTGCCTGGGCAGTCACCCAAAGTTCTTCTGTACTGTTGGGGTATCCATCTTCAGCCTACAGGCCCTTAGTATCCAGATGACTTTTCCATGAAGCAGGAAATTTCAAAGACAGTTCTGCCTATACTGGCAGTTTGTCAGTCACTTTCTTCTGTATCCTGTAGAATGTCTTGCAGCATGAAGCAGGAACCCCGAAGGACCATCTCACCTTTAGGCAAGTTCAGCATGTCCAGTTCATCAGTCCAGGCAAGAGCAGTTTCTTGCCCAAATGGTTAAAAAAACTCTATAAGGAGCCTCTTTGATGCCTGTCTTCCTCTTGAAGTTAATTGGTGCTGCCAGGAGCAGATGTGTCTCACTGTCATGAAAAGTCTTAAACTCTTAAAATATTTTAAATGCCATATTCTGAAGGTCTCTCAAAGATTTGAAGAATACCTATCTAACTGTATATCTAGAAAACCTAACTAACATGACTACAATCTTGACTATTATAAACGATTATCTATTAACCTATATTTCTTAATTATACATTACCTTTTTAAATGAGCTGCACAAACACAAACCTTAATCATGAGCAGAAATATACATATAACAAAATTGACCTTAAATTTGTATCAATAAACCAAGATCCATACCAATCCAAATCTCTATAGCATATTCTCCTTTAAATGTAAACAAATATTTATAGACAATAATTGAAAATATGGGCATAGTTCTGTCCAAACTATTTTCTGTTATTTATTGGGTGAAGTAATTTTTTGAGAGGTGTTCAAGGCAACCTTTTAGGGGGGCTTGGTCCATCAAACCACATCAATCTGGAAAGATTCCACAGGTTTTCATACTCTGTGGAAACAAAAGAAGAAACTATTTTCCAGAGCAACAGATCCTTAGACCTAAATTCTGAAGTCAAGATACCTTTACAATACACATGTCAGATTAGCTTAGCAGTCCATATAATGAAATGTCTCTCTGTTCTTTGCTCCTTCACAATCAAAAAATTCAAAGACACAATAATATATATAATCCAGACTCTCTGTGTATATCCCATCTTTATGTGGCTTATTTATTTTTACTCTATTACTTTTTAATTTTTATTTTTATCTCTACTCCTTTAATCTATAACTGTTTTGTTTTTTAAAAAGCATTTATTTCTGTTTATAACTCTCTATACTCTTTTTCTCCTCTCTCCCAAGTCAACATACATTTATCTAACACTGTGACTCATTTAGATATCTTTTATGTCTCAATCTGTCCTATTGTGTATCTGTAATTCTTTACTGTTTAAAAGCATTTCTTAAAATGCTAAGCACTTCTTTAAAACTTAAGCTGTGCCATTGCCAGGGTATATACAGCCTGCCTGCTTGTTATGACCTGTCCAACATGGCAGAGGAGTCCATACACTGCCTCTGGGCTGCACACACTGCCCCAGTTCCAAGTATGCAGCAGGTCTATGTTGAGCCAGTAAGCAGTTGTAGCACTCTGCTCACAAAATCAATTAAATGCTCCGTAGCAGGACCTTGACAGAATTTATACTGGCAGCACAGCACAGAAAGACAGCATTTCAAAATGGGGTGCAGCTTTTTTCCTGCTATCACTGAATCAGGAAGACCTCTCTTAAAGGAGTCATGCCTCTGCTTGCTTCTAGCCAACAGAGCCCACCCAAGAAAATGCTGCTACCAAACCATGCTTAACTCTGTTCTTTTGTGTCTAAGGTTTTTAAGCTTTCTCGGGTTTTACATAGATTTAGTCTACCATGCTGGTGCACCAATTTGTACTGGGACAAACAAGCAGCCCCCTACAACAGTATGTTTACTAATGTTTCCCCAGTCTTTTAGGGAAACACAGACACGAAATGAACATGCACCATATTCTACTTATTCTCCAAAAAAATCAAAGAGTTTAAGGCCCTAAGTTGGAATTGCAAATCTGTCAATCTATTATTTTTCTTCCTTTCTTGAATCAATGTCCTTTTTATAAAGAGATATTACATTTAAAGTAGACTTTGATTCACAAAAATAACATACATAGGGTTGAGGTAATTATACAAACAAGCACATATCTTCATATGACCACAATAATAACAGTAGTTTATTTCTGATGGCTTGCATTGTGCTCTCTGTAGAAGACTTAATGACAGATTTCTGACGAGCAATCCCATAAAAAGCAATTATGAGTCAAGTATCCATAGGGCAAAAAAAGCCTACTTGTGTTCATCCCTAATCAAGATGCAGAGAACTTTTCATGGAGAAGAAATGTGTGTATTATGCAGTCCAATAGTGTACATAACATGCTGTCCTGTCAAAGGGACATGCTCTGTCACATACTTCAGGTTGATTTTTCTTCTCTAGCTCAGACTGACGGCTGTAAGGCAATGTGATTTAAAAGGAGGTTGAAGAAGATCTCTTTTCAGTATAGAAATGCATGTTGGTGTCAACAGGTGTGACCACAGTCACAAGAGCAGCGGAAGAGTGCCACAGGATGTTCTCAAAATGAAGCCCAATTTGGAGGAGCCTAAATCCACTATTAGTCTCTTATTTAGCAATTGTACCTGAAAATGTCTTTCTTCCAAGAATCTAAGGTGGCTACATAGAGATAAGCGACACAGGTCCTTCAAATCCTATACTTGCTGTGAACTTGGAACTTTGCAGGGAATCGGAGTGCATAGAAGTTAGAAAACAGCCAAGAACATGAAGGCTGGCTCTGTCCTCAAAGTCTGCTGGCTATACAAGTACACACAAAGATCAATCCACCAGCATGACTCCAGTTAGTCTCTGCAAGCATTATTCTTAGCCCTGAACTGGTGATGATTTTTATCACTACCTCAATATTGAGACAAAAAGTGGAGTTATTAAATTAAAAGATTTCATGAACCGAGAGAGAGTATTTTTGAGGAGGAGGGAAGTGTGGACAGAAGTATAGATCTGAGAATGGAAGGGTCGAATCTGAATATGGACAAATAACAGTAGCAACTCAGAAAACTGAGACAGGAGCATTGCTTGGATTTAGCACTTTAAGACAGCCTAGACAACACTGTGAGATTCCCATGTGAAGGAGAAAGGTAGACTATCTTAAGACAATAATTAGCTTTCTAATGGGAAAGAAACTGACATACTAAATGAATATAATTTAGAAGAGTTGAAAAATGAAAATATTTACAAAGAGGAGAGTAAGGTCTATGACAACTACAAAGGGTATTGTTAAATCTTCTAAGGAATAATACATTCTAATTAATGATGAGACTTTCTTCTGCATGTGAAGGAAGGAGAGAGGAAGTGACTGAGAGAAAATCACAGAAGACTGGATAGGTGGAGCCACTTAACCATAGGCGTCCAGGGAGAAAACCCAGAGGGAACCAACACTTTAATCTTGCTGTTGTATCCACTCACAATTTGCAAGCATACTTAATGATACTAATGTTTTTCCAAGGTCCGAGAAAGTCTAAGATGTTCAACTTCTCCTGTTCCTCTGTTAGCTCAACTAACACCTTTATATTTAAGAGGGAAGTTTAAAAAAGAAAAATGGGCATGGCAAGATGGGGATTCTATCCCCAAATTTATGTTGCTGATTTCTCTTTTGACTTGTGAGGGACAAACATTGGAGAAGTATTGTTTATTTCCCTCAATTTAAAAACACAGACTGTCTCAATGGCTCTGATGTTTGAAAGCTTCAAATTGTATTCTTATAAATGATAAGCTTTAAATATACACCAATAACTACATTTATTATCAGAATTTATATCAATTAAGCTTATCAGTGCTGGTGTATCATTCTTAGTTACTGCAGAAGTAAGATTTGTCAGAAATTTCCTAAATTTCTGAAGTTCTTAGGAAGGTATCAAATAAGATGTAATGACCAATTGAGATAGAATGGAGAAAAATAGAAAATTTATATTTATCTTTCAACACGTTTTCTCAATCTTCCATTTCAAATGCTTTATGACATACTTCAAGTATCTGTATTACAGGGGTTGAACATATTTGTGCCGCGCAGCACACCCCCGTGTCTGCACTCTGTGTGCTGGCACCCAGTTCGCAAGCTTCGGGCAAGGGAGTTGGAGGTTAAAATACACAGACACACACAGACAGAGAGACAGCGACACGGGTCATCCTTGAATTCCCCAAGAATGCCCTCTTTATTGTGTTCAGGGGCAGATTATATAGAGATAAGCACGCCCCAGCCAAACCCACCAGAAACCACTCTCCTGCCATCAGGAACTCCTGAAGGTCTAGTGCTCAGAGCAGCTGTAGGCACTCAGATCAGGGGATTACAAGAAATTCAGGAACTGGGTTTTCACTGTTCCCAACATATTTGCAAATTAAATAAATATTCAAGTTATTGGAAGGCAGTATCGGTGAAGCAAGGTTTGTCAAAACTCCATTTTTTTCCCTAAAATTAACAAGAACACGGCTAAGCAGTTGTTGAAGTCATCTTTTTAAATGCGTTGGAAATTAACCAAATGCTTGCAATATCTAGAAAGGGTTTATTCCAAAAAAAAAAAAAAAACTGGTTGACTTTCAGTGGTGTCACTCAGCTTTGTAACATTTAAGCTTGCCCTAGTCCTGCCTCACTCTTCCCGTCACCAGAGCACAGAAGAGCAGGAAGTTTCAGAAGGATGCTAGGTATGAAACAGTGACAGAGAAGCCACCGGAAGGTGGAGAAAATTTGGAATTCCCCCCCCTCCGCCCGGACGCAGAGCCCTATTCCTGCAGAACTGTCATCATCAGGCCTGCCTCAGAGTCATTTGGAAAATCTCTATTATCAGAACCTGTATGTGATTATTTAACTGTCAAGAGTCAAAGAAAGTTGTAAGTTTGGGCATCTGTATATACAAAATAATTAAAGGTAATTGATAAACATCTTATATCTAGAGTGTTCAGGTCACTTGGAATTATCAAAAGCCCCAAATTAAAAAAAAAAAAGAAAAGAAAAATTCTGGGTCCTCCATAGAGGAGTTTGTACAGTTCTGACATATATATCCCAGGAAACCCAGAATGTCACCTGCATAGGTAAAGCAGTGTAAATGTTAAGAAAATTCTTAAGTCCTTTCTATTCTTATCCATGTCAGGTCAGACATGAGATTCTGTGTGATCTTGTCAAGAAATTGTGCTGGAGGGTGCTGGAGAGATGACTCAGTGGTTAAGAGCTTTGCCTGCTCTTTCAAAGGTCCTGAGTTCAATTCCCAGCAACCACATGGTGGCTCACAACCATCTGTAATGAGGTCTGTGCCCTCTTCTGGCCTTCAGGGACACATGCAGGCAGAACACTGAATACATAATAAATAAATAAATAAATAAATCTTAAAAAAAAAGAAAGAAATTGTGCTGGAAGAACTATATACCTTCATGCAAAAAAAAAAAAATCCTGAATTTCCAACTTTATACAATATATACAAATCAAATCAAACTGGGTTGCCATCCAAAATATAAGATTTGAACTTTACAATCCTTCGAAGAAACCAGATTGAGCCTTTACTGTTCTTGAGCCAGCTGATGCTTTTAAATAAGATACTAAAAGTGAATTTGCAAACGGTAAATTGGACTCTGTCAAAATGCTCTAAAGTCACTTAGGTCCTATAAAATGTATCAGCAATATCATGCAAAGACAGCCTGCAGAATGTGAAAAAAGCTTCAGAAGAGTACATATCTCGGATATACAACAAACCTTTGCAATTTAATAATCAAGTGAAAATTACCACAGTTTAAAAATAAGCCAATGATTATGTAGAAATCTCTCTAAAGAAGATATGCAAATGGCCACCAGGCATGTGAATATTATCATTTTTAGCCTTTAGGAAAATACAAATTAAAAGCACAATAAGAGATCCTTCTTACATGCTAAATGGAAATTCAAAAAGAATATTGCAAAAACTATGGGAAAATGGAATTATATTATATTGCTGGTGAGTATGTAAAACAATGATCTCTTCTTGAAAGATTAGAAGACTTTCCAAATGTTAAACACAGAGTTAACATAGGATATGACCCCATCTCTCCATCCCTAGCCATATAATAAGAAACATAAAAATATTTGTCCACATCTTATATATTATAAAGACATAATTTCTATCAACAACAACAACAAAAACTAGATCAATCTACATGTTTATCGTTAACTAAGGAATATGACTAAAGACTATGATATATCTATACATAGGAGTATCATTTAGCAGTAAAAAAAATATGAAGTACTGATACCCAGACAAAACAGATAAATTTTGTAAACATTATACCAAATGTAAGGGTCCTGTCACAGAAGAACTGTCACAGAAGAACATAGCCCACTGTTTCATCTTCATAAAATATTTGAGACAGGGAACCCCATATAACTAGAAACTAGTTAGACATCTCTGGGAGCTGGAGGCAATAGTTGCTCAGGGAGAAGATTGCTTAGGGTGATGAATATGTACCAAATAATTATCACAGAAACCTAACAGAGTTTATTGTTATATAACTTGCTGAATCATACCGTCTTAAAGGGCAAATTTTATGATCTATGATTGCATCTCAATAAAACTGCTAGAAATTTATTGAAGTTCATGGCACCTTTAGAAAATACTAGCATGTAAGACAAAAATAAATAACTTGAAATGGATCCTGGTTCCTGAGAGGTAAATTCTCTCAGACTGGCAACGCAAAATATATCAGCTTCAATGTCTGTTAATACAAAAGTAAAGCAAAAAAGTCAACTTCAAATGAAGTCAGTAAAAGTAGACAGATTGTTAAAAAATAAAAGATAAAGAGAGAACAACACAAAATTAAGAGAAAACAAATAAAAATGCAAACTGATTTCCAGTTAAAAATATACTAGAACTGTGACTTCCATGAGGTGAATTTTGAATTGAATGGATTTTGACCTGAGGACCAGTGAAGCCGAATTTGATGAATAATATTTTGTCCTGAGAGGCGGATAGAGCTCAGGGAGTCAGCGAATGGAAAGAAATGAAGAAACTGACACGCAGGCATAACAGACAGAACAACAGACAGAACTGCCCAAAACCAAAGGCAGAGGAGCATGTTGAAGGTGACCAAAAACCCCAATTCAATATTGTTGGGAAATGATTAAAAATAATAATAATTTTATCATTAGAAGTTGGGAATCATAAAATTTCTGGTCAAATGTCATGAAAGTGTTACGAGAAAACAAGAACAATACAATAAAAACAAAAACGTGTCAACCAAGTCTTTTATATCTAAACATTAGTACAGCTACAATCTTGGGTGAAAAGGGTAGAAGAAAGTCAGTTACAAGCAGACATAAAAGAAAAGAACTGTGGAAGGAAGCTTCGAGGTTGAGAAGAAATGAGGATAGCTGAGAAGTCTATCCACTGGAAGGAACAAGGAAGTCCATTGAAGGTGGAAAATAAATGTTAAAAGACTCTCGTTTTTTTCCTCTGAATTTCTGAAAACTTCTTGTGACTACTGAAAGCTCAATTATAGCAGTGCCTCTTGTGGTTTATGTAGTATATACAACCAAAATAGATGCTGACAAGGAGAATAAAATGTGGGATGAAAGGAGTATGAACACACTGAACACATACACACACATACACACACACACACACACACACACACACACACACACACACACACACACACACACACACTCTACAGACCTTACAATTGCAAGCTTTATTACATCCTTGAGAAAGGATGCAATATTAATCCTAATCTCATTAGGAAAAGTTAAGCAAGTCTGTATATTTTCTATATAACAATTACTAAAAATGAACAAAGACAGCAAAATAAAAGGGAAATTAATAAAACAACTTGATCCAAAAGATTGAAAAACACACATAAAGCAGAAAAGGCCTGGAAGCAAAGGTCTGGGAGGGAGTAGGGCAGTTTTCTCAAAGTGGCTTAGAATCATGAAGATGTGAAGCATCTTAGGCCTGAGAAACAAACTCAAGCAGCTATCAAAAGCTTTTCTCCCAAAGAAAACTCCAAGTCTTGATGGTTTCGATTGCACTCAATCAAATATATAAGCAGAAGCCTCGCAGAATGTACACAGAAGCAGAATGCCCAGCTCAGTGAGGCCAGTGCAGTCCTTGCTGACAAAGATATTAAAAAACAGTTACAGTTACAGATTAATCTCCCTCATGAGCAAATATGCAGAAATGCTTACCAAAATATTACAGGTTTGGATTTTAGATTTATTCACAGTATCCAAACGATAAAAATAGCCAGGTGTGAAGAAACAGAACACAGTCAATGTGCTATGTTCATAGAAAACTGTTTAGCAATTTAAACAGCCAGTTATTGTGACACACAACATGGGCGAATATTATAATACAGTGCATGAGAGGCAGCTAACACAACAATGAAACAAATTTTCATACGTAGAGGTTTAAACAAAGAAGGAGAATGTGATGAATGTCTCAGGAGTAACTTCAGCCCTTGGATCATAAATGTAGGAATTAACTGACAAGTTCTCAGAATTTTGTTATGGCCTGTGTGAACTGCACAGAGAAAGTAAAAAATCCAGAAAATATTTTTATTTAAGATCAATGAATCGCCTTCTACATTAATTTTACATTTAAATGTGCTGAAAATATTGACAACTGTCAATGCCACAGATAGTGAAATATTTAGGAAGTCATAGATATGTGAGCCTTTTCAAAGAGTAAAAGAAAAGGATGAATATTTGTATGACCAGATTAGCAATTACAAACAATTGAAAACAAGTACAATGAAATGTCGATTGAAAATACACAATAGTGCTCCCTACACAATTCTTCAACTTTACCCTTTTACTGATTAAAAAAATAAATAAATAAAGATGGGAAATCAGACTTTCCAAACTTTACACTCAGGGAAATTTCTCCTTTGGGATTTGAATGACCAATAATTAGCACAGTCCTACACAAAAATGTACTTATCTTAAAAAGCCACATTCTGCACATCCATTATGCACAGAGTGATATTGTAGCCATGGAAGCAACAGTGCCAGCCTCCTTCTCCTGGGTCAGGACTAAAGACCCCAGTTCACTGCCTTCTTTGTGTTCCTCCCTTAAATCTCTTATCAGATAGACCATTTGAACAACTGACTGTAGCTGTTTTTTCTTCTGTGCCATTATCACAGATCTCCTCTGGGCCAAGGCTCATTTTTAAAGGCAAATGCACCAGGAAGAGTGTTCGGCCAACAGTTTCTGGTTGTTCCCATATTCCACGAGCTCCAGAGTCCCTGTTAACTTGATGAGCTGCTAATGCCTCTTCTCCTTCTTCTTCCAATTGACTCCATACAAAAGAGAAAGTTGAAGGAAAAGAAATTCCCAATTCAAGGAAATGAAGGAAGAAATGAATAAATGCAATCTTCCCAAGGCCAATAACCTGGCCCCAAATCTGTCCTGGAGACTACAAAGCTTTGGGGCTCAGGAGTGTCTTGGCCTGCTGTGCAGATGAAGTCTAATCCTGGCTGTTCTCACACTCAGAGACTTAAGTAGAAATGTTTCTACTCAAATATAAGAAAACAGGAAAGATTAACGTGTAAGAGACAGAGAGAGAAAAAAGCAACCGTATAGAAATTTGGATTCCGCAAATGACTAGATCAGGATGGCATAGAGAATTGTTACAGAAAGTGTTATTTGCTTTGTCTGGAGACATGGGTGAGTCAGTAAACTGTTGTACCAGTAAAGTCTTGAGTTTGAATCCCAAGCATCTACTTAGAAAAACAAAGCCAGGCATGGTAGCACATACTGTAATCCTAAAACTTGAGGGACAGAGACAGGCAGATCCATGGAGCTCATTAGCTACATCCTGCTCAAGTCAGTGAGCTGAAGAAGGTGCATCGAGAGACACTGGCTCAACAAAAGAAGTGAAGAGTGACCGAAGAAGATGCTGGAGGTTGACTTTTGGCCTCCACAGAAGTGTGTGCACACATGCATAGGTTTCTGCATGTACAGATGCATACACATAATGTTTGTGTGGTACTCCGAGTGTAAGAAGATATTCATCTTTTTATCTTCATATTTGTGTTCTCTTGCTTCTGCCACAAAATAAATTTATCATTGTGAATGAGTAAATGGATTTCCATTATTTTAAAAATGTTACATTTTAACAATTGGGGCATAAACACAGACATATTTATACAAGGTTGGAATAGAAAAAAATGCTAATTGTTGCTGCAAAAATAAATAAAACAACCAAGCCACAAACTGTGGCAGACTCCAACACCTGAGGGACACTGAAGCTAATTGGGTGTCTTTGCCTTTAGTGGTGCAGTGACTATTTAAGTTGCTATGCCAAAAACAAAAACAAAACGACAACAACAACAACAAAAAACCCTTCTCAGGCTTAAGAAAGCAACTTTAACTACTTAATCTCAACTGATTAAGGGGAAGTGGTGTTACTTTAAGAGAGGAGGCTGGAGAGATGACTCAGCAGTTAACAGCACTGGCTACTCCTGCAGAAGACCTGGCTTCCATTCCCAAAAGCCATTATTATTATCTGGAACTCCAGTTCCAGAGAATTCATCTCCCTCTTCTGGTTTCTGTGGGCATTGTATGTGCATTTACATGTGCATACATGTGGGCAAATACTCATACATATAAAATAAATTGAAATATTTTTTAAAATAGGAGAGGGCTTATTTAGAAGAAAGATTTCAGTGGGGAAGAACGTGAAATGAGGGAGGGTAGGGAAGGGAAGGTGAAAATGACCAAAATTAAGCTTTTATATTTATAAGTAAAAGATATTAAACTATGGTTGGAAAGTACTTATAAGATGTTGAAAAGGTGAAGTGCAATTTAAAATTAGAGGAAATTTTCAGTCACGAATGCAATTGGCACTGAGAAGTCTGAAGCAAGAAGCTTATGAGTTCCAGGCCAGCCTGGGATACGTGCTGCATTATGAGATCTTATGTCAAAGAGGAGGAGGAGAAAAGTAAAGCAACAACAAAAATATTAGGGAAAAAATACAATGAATTAGAGTTTCTAGATTTTATAATAGAGTTCTGAACTAAGAAGATGGAAAATGATTACCAGAGGGAGACACATACTTTAGAATATTCTAACAATTTGTTTACCTTTAAGCAACGATCTTCAGCTTATCACATGATTTAACACACCTGTTTGATTTATGTTATGTTTTATCCCTTTTGCTCCAATAGTACTGAAGATCCAGGATACTGAATAGTTTTACTTTTTGTGCTCTCTCTATGCTGACTACCTAAAATTCCATTTGATAGTGAATGAATGGACATGCTTGACTGATTTAAAAGAATCTGAATGTACTATTCAGAGGTGATGGGGTTTGGAGGAAGGAAGCCAACTGTGTTTTTAGCAAAGCAATTGAACTCTTTAGTCTCAGATTTCTCCTCTGCTAAAAACAAATGATGTGGGAATGATTTCTTATTAATAAAGAAACTGCCTAGGCCCATTTCATAGGCCAACCCTTAGGTAGGCGGAGAAAACAGAACAGGA